>NW_028315478.1:0-12500 GCF_046866305.1 Octopus bimaculoides
GACACCGTAATTCGGTAAGTGACCATATTATACTACCATGAATATTAAAAGCTTTATAAGTCAAGAGAGTGTCAGTAGTGCTATTAAATAACTTTAAAAGTTATTTTTTCAGATAATACATTAGACATATTCGTATACGAAAGGTAATAACAAAACATTGCTGGTTCAAATTTCTATAGGAAATCTGTTCAGATAGCTTTAAAAGTGATTATCTCTTTTGTTTTTTCGCTTCTTCATCTACTTTGCCATTCTATAGAATGCTATTAAAACATTTTAACGATATGATGGTAAACTTAAATCTCCTAGGCATTAAATTCTGTCATAAAGTTTCCGTCACGGATTTAAATTGACCCACCGTTGGAAGGGATGGGCACACAGTTTGAGAGCTCAAAATGGAAAGTACGACGTATTACCACTTGATAGATAATCTTAATCATAAACATACACAAACACAGTGGTCGTAATGGAACACGAATAGAGGGACACATTTACTGCTCCTCCTACTACTATCACAACTAATGCAAGAATATTTCGAAACCATTTTCACTCACCTTCATCAATGTCTTCGTTTGTGATGTTCTTCAGTTGTTGAGTGATCCACTCTGTATTGTTACACTGAGACATGTCTGGCTCTTGCCAGACACCGGTAAATGGCGAACACTTTCGTGATGTCATATATTGACTTGTCATTTCTAGATGTGCCACATTTTTGGAAGAACTGAAAAATAAATGTCAAATGTCCTCAGTCATGTTTATTCGGGCTTATTTCATCAATCACAGTGGAATGCAAAAACTACATTGACCTGATTGTAATTTATTCCCATAATCTAGTTGAAGAAGGATAAAGCAAATCCGAGTAGTTAGACCAAAGCAAAATTATGTCACATGTAAAAGAGCAGCGTTAAAGGATTCGAACTGCCGGACATCAATTCTATAACCTTAATCTCAGTAGGTGTTTTATTGAGTATACTGTGTAGCGTTCACTCACAAAGAGATAAAAGTGAAAACTTCAAAATTTGAGTGGAAAGAAAATAATCCAAACGAACCAGTGTCTTGTGGCTACATTTGCATGGCATGGAATCGTCACAGTTGTTCCTATTTTTGTCATCGGCCAATAGAAAGCATCATTGTTAGTTGATGTTGTGTCTTCATTACAAACCACTGAAAAAGAAAAAAAAAACGTGGATATGAGATATTTATGAGAGAAGGATTTAGTGTTGTTTATTTATAGGAAAATACAGGGATATCGGAAAAGGTGAACGAGCAAGTAATTGTGTTTTAATCAATGTAGTAGTAGTAGTAGTAGTAGTAGTAGTAGTAGTAGTAGTAGTAGTAGCAGTAGTAGTAGTAGTAGAAGAAGAAGAAGAAGAAGAAGAAGAAGAAGAAGAAGAAGAAGAAGAGGTAGAAGAAGAAGAAGAAGAAGAAGAAGAAGAAGAAGAAGAAGAAGAAGAAGAAGAAGAAGAAGAAGAAGAAGAAGAAGAAGTGTTTTAAGTGTTGGCTGGTTTAGGGATAACAGTATACAATTTATTATCCTCTATTAAGTTATATACTCTCAAAATAAAAATCTGATGAATGTGTAGAAAGGATATTTTATAACTGTTGAGTAGTTTCTTTGAAGCCTGCCAGGCGTGACCTTAACATCAATCTATTAATGAATTCGCTCAAAAGGTGTTCGCCATGAAAATATTTAATTTGCGTCTATGATATTTCAGAAAATAAATATTTAATTCTTTAGTGACACACGTACAATATACGAACATGTATGGCAGTGACATACAGGCAGTCCTTGAAAGAGATAGATGCTGATTAAAGAAGGATGATCTGAGTTTGATTTTCTGAGAAATGCTCAATTTTCAGAAAACGTGAGAACATCTATTTTGAGAATGTGATTGAGAATCAAAAGTCTTGGCCAATATCAGAAAAAGTAACAATTAGTAAAGAGTTTAATATTTATGTTTGGCACACAGCACTGATGCAGTTTCGCACTGCTACTCACAATTCATTTGTCATTATAACTTTCCGCAATAATCTACCTTTTCACTTCAAGTCCGTAAAGCTTCAAACGGCAAAACAAATGCCTGTAACTAGCAACTTGAAATGTTAGAAATACAAGCTAAATAATCTAAAATCACACAACATAGAAAAATATATATAACACTAGACTACCCGTGACCCTTTGGATCACCAATAGTTCAAGGCACCCGAAAAAACCGCGTATCTCGCGAACCCGTGGTCCAATTTACGCAAAAATAGTTTTATTCCGTTTGTATTCATATTTCAGGGGCGTCTTACATGCACAGCATTTTCCCCATTACGTGCCGCTTTGTTATTTATAAACGTACCGGGATAAACCACGTATCTCGGGAACCCGTGATCCGATTTACATGAAACTTATCTTATTCCCTTATTTCCAAAGTATTTTCCCATTGTGTGCCAATTAGGCTGTATTAAATTGCCTTTCATCCTTTCGGGGTCGATTAAATAAGTACCAGTTACGCACTGGGGTCGGTATAATCGACTTAATCCGTTTGTCTGTCCTTGTTTGTCCCCTCTGTGTGTAGCCCCTTGTGGGTAGTAAAGAAATAACACACACACACACACACACACATATATATATATATATATATATATATATATATATATGTATATATATATATATATATGTATATATATATATATATATATATATATATATATATATATATATATATATATATATATATATATATATATATATATATATATGTATGTATGTATGTATGTATATTATTTCTAAATCTGTCAACGAGAGACATTCAGTAACAGTAGTTTAAAGTAAAGATTATTTGCCAACATAATGTAGCAGTCCCGGCTGGGATGAAAGTTACTGTTGTTTAGCCACAGGAAGCGTCGTCTCCAGATGGCTACATGACGCACTATCTGTGTCTTTGTTTTTTCGAATAGGCGACTTTAGCATCCCCACTCAGCCTAAAGCAATATCTGTGGACCGCAGTTTCTGGACTATTTCTCTTCCTTGGCACAGAATAACTGCTTGGCTAGAGGTGGTGCTGCTAAATCTCCGTTCGAAAATATATAGTTTTCAAAGTGACACACATTCACTGATCTAATAAAGAGAAACATATTTCCACAGGCACGTGTACCCTTAACGCAGTTCTAAGAGTGATTCAGTACGATACAGAATATGAGAAGGCTGGCTCATTGGTATTACGGGTACTACTCATATTGGCCAACTGCACAAGCTGGAGCAACGTGAAGGTACCGTATATGGCAGCAAAGCACAGACAACTGATAGGATGGATACTGAACTCCTTCACGACAAGAGACCAAGAAACTATGTTGAGTCTGTGAAGAACCTTTGTTCTCTGCCGCTTGGACTGCTACTCCACGTTATGGTCACCATGTGATGCCAAACTAACAGCAGAACTTGAAATAATCCAATGCCACTTCACTAAAAAAGCTGAAACAGCGCAGCGTGTGAGCTACGGGGATAGGCCGAGAAAAATGCAACTTAACTCCCTGGACCGATGGTGTGATAAGTATGTAATAATCTACATATGGAAAACTCTAAAAGGGCTTGTACCTAACTTCGACACTGAGTGTTATACAAAAGCCAGAACTGGCCATCACTATATTGTACTAAAGGTACCATCTACTTCATCTAAATTCTGGACCAGGTTAAGAAATCTGTATAAGGTAGAAGTAAATGTCTTCAAAAAGGAACTAGATAGCCTCCTCTACACAATACCGGATGAACCAACAACCCGACGTGAGGTGCAGACGAGGACAGCTGAATCAAACTACCTTATACACCAAATGGACCAACAGCTGAGACAAAAGCACATACAGAAGTGGTGATGTGAAGAACTCCAGACTGAGGAAATCAGAAAGACCACAGTGATGCTATAGCATGACTACAGCTCATGGCTGAAACGAGTAAAAATGATAATAAAAAAATACATGCATACACACAAACACACACACACACACACACACACACATATATATATATATATATATATATATGCACATACACGCACATATATATATAAAGAACGTGAGAGAGAGAGGAAGAAAGAGCAAAGTTTATTTGCCAATATAACGTGGAAGTTTTGCATAGAACTGTGTTACTACTTTTAACCCCAGAAAAACATCTTTTTCAGCTGGTTCTCGAAATATGATCGGTGTCTGAGTCCTCCTGTAAGTAATGGGGCTTCTATTCTCCTCTAGCCGTCAGCAGTCCCAGCAGACCAATGGTTTCTGAGTAATATCTCGTCTTCGGTACAGTCGCTGATCTCGTAAGGAAGAAAACAACTAGTACTTACAGATCGATAACCAGCTGGAAAAGATGTTTTTCTGGGGTTAAAAAGTAGTAACATAGTCTTACGCAGGACTGCCAATTTATGTTGGCAAATAAACTTTACTATACAGTTCGATTACTACATAGATCTCATTCAGGGATTTAAAACTAGCTGCTTTTCTCCTTACGAGATCGGCGACTGTCAGTCACTTCGATAAGCATATACTGTGAGTAAGGCTGGCTGGCTGCTGTCTCTAGCCAGGTACTGCTAACGGTCTGCTGGTACTGCTAACGGCTAGAAGGGAGTTGTAATATTTGGCTGGCTGTTGCTCCTAAATTCCAGCCCCTCTTAGTTTTTCCGACACTCCTCCTTTATCTTCCGTTACCCTCTCCTTCCTTCTTGCTGGGCAGTCGTAGCTCATATGTCCTTTTTAACCACCTATCCAGCACTCTCTTAAAACTAGACTTAGCTCTATTGTTCTGCTTTTGCTCACTCTTCAAGCGGTAACAATCATGCCGCTTGTGTTCAGCTTTCCCAGAATGCCAGCAACATACATCAATTACCTCTTCATGCTTTTCACAAGGCCTACAACTGTCCTTAAGCCTACCAGCTTCACAGATTTTCCATCTCTTTGATTAGAATCCGGAACTGTAGCCCATCCGGTAATTTCCGATGCTAGACCTGACATACGACTCAAATTCCAGAGCTCTAGCCAGTGCCTCTTGTGTAGTACTTGGCTGTCTGCTTCGCCTGCACTTTGAGATTCGCACTCTCCAGAGGATCGATGAACTATTGTTTCAAAAGAAGAGCGACCAGATCAAGGGTTGGTGTAGGGTAGGCTTTATGCACCATGCTCTCCAGGCCCTAAGCTAGCTGTTGCAGGGGATATCCTCTAGCCTTTACATGAGTACGAAAGCGCGCCCTGTACATTTCGCTCTGGTACATAGTACCATATTTTCTCTGCAGAGCTTTGCCAACGCCGAATAATAATCTCTGTTCTCTACTGACAACTAGATAAGCACCTTTAATGCAAGGCCCTTCAAACTAGTGGCAAGCCGAACCGCTTTCTGCCTGTCGTCTCACTCATTATGGTCAGCCAGTATCTCAAACTAGACTCGGTAGGCCTTTCAAGACATTTTCCATCAAATTCCTGTGGCTTCTTCCTAATGGGGATTCCACGGTCACCTTGAACTTCACGGGATCCGGGCCTAAACATTGGAGCATCGTGATGTGGCGCAGTAACAACAACTACTTCATGCTCAGCAGCCTGAGACTCGGTGGCACTCAACCTTTCCACAGAACCACTGTCCAGAACCATTTCCGTTGTTAGCCATTCTTCATTCAATGATGTTGTTCTTTACGTCCACACGCTACGGTGTTCATTCTCGCCTCCGTCCCTCACCCGCCACTGAACTACCAAATTATCTCTTCTTGTGTGTTACACCTGACTTTTCCTCTCTCATGCACCCTACCCCAGCGCATAACATCTCACTTTTCTCCTCCCCAAACCAATTCTATCTTCATTACGACCCTTTAGCTGCACTCCTCTGCTTCTGCTCTCTTCTTGCATCCCTCTGACTACCCCAATTCATGTACCATTGGGCATCGCCATCCCGCATTCACCACTGCCTACATATAATCCTTATAAATATTACCTACAACTCTTATCTATCTCTCGCCCAGTTCTCATACACACTTGCAAACCCCTACCCACTAACACTCCTAGCTCCTCTCTCTCTCTCTCTCCGCAGTCCCGTCTACTCATCTGGTGCCTTCAAGACACAACTGGACACCTCATCACCACCATTTGTCTCTTGGCATCTACAAATGATCTTCAGGTCCAAGTTTATGTGTCCGTTTTATGTGTCCGTTCTTCAGTAACAGCTTGATGTATTTGTGAGCTGTCAACGGCGATGGAGGACATAAACGTTGTAGTTGAGAAAAGGTTAATCGACGAGGAAAACAGGAAACGATCGCAATGTTGGAAAAGAGTGATATGCATCATGATGATTGCCGCAAGGAATCAAACTGCCGACATCATCATTGATGCTGAATTCTGGGAGAAAACTGAAAACGCTGGAAGTGGTGGCATTGACTGCTACAACGGAGACTACGAAACCGTTGTAGTTTATTTCGTTGCTGCCTTTCTTTTCCTCCCTCTTTCTTTCTCTTTGATTTCCTTCTTGCTCCGTCTTTCTCTCCTCTCTTCTCTTGTCTTCCTTTCCTTCTTTCTCTCTCGCCTTGTCTCCGTCTCTGCCATCTCATTATATATTCTCTTCACTGCCGATTTTGCTTTTCCTCTCATCCCATGCTCTTCCCTCTTAATACACACACACACACACACACACACACACACACACACACACACACACAGGATGGGATTTATATAATAGACTGAGAAAAGAGGAGGTCGCCAGTATTTTTGAAAAAAAAATATTGTTTAATCATTATTATTAGCGCTTTCGTTCGTTTATCGAACTTGTCAAATAGAATTGCGAGATAGATAGTTAGGTAGATAGATAGGTTGAGAGAGGGAGTAAGTACCCGTCCCCTTCAATTTTGACTTCCTTTCATTTATTTAGACATTGACTATTCTATTGAAATGAGTTGAAGGATGGGGACCTCTCCAAGAAGTCAGTTCAAAGATGGGGAAAATAAAAAGAGGATGGTGGGCAGTCATCACTGAGAGCATTTTGAGTCTTTTTCTCTTTTTTCCTTTTTTCATTTTCTTAATTTGCCACAGATAAGATAAAAGGGTCTATGAAAATTTATATATATATATATATATATATATATATATATATATATATATATATATATATATATATATACTTGAATATTTATAGTGATGGGTATCATGTTTCCAATACTGGAGGTACATTTAAAATAAAAATGAAAATTTTCCACTTTTCTTTCAAACATTCAATTTTGGAGAGAATTTTTTGATGCAGTGTTGCTCTTTTCATTGTCGGTATTGCGGTTCTTCCCGTGAAGATTTGTAAAAGGGAAAGATTTTGAATTTTCCGTCGATGAATATTTGCAGATGCTTCCTTAACGGAATCTTGCGTAATTCCTCTTGCTGGATATGCTTCCTGTGGATTCGTTCGCGTTGGCAAAGGGAATTATTTGTTTCGCCAATGTAATTTTCTTTGCAATTGGGGTAGGTAATGCAGAATATGAGATTCTGCATTTTTGCAGTTCATATCTGCATTTATTTTGAACGCGAATCCGGTCTTGAATTTTTTGAAATTGTTGGATGTTCCACTTCTCCTGTCTCCACATTCTTTTACTAAGAATTCTGATTCATTCTCTGATTTGAATTTTGCTCTTGTGAGGTGTTTTATAAGATTTTTTGGTTGGCGCCTACTATTCCGTAAGGGTTTTTCTTCAATCAGGTTTTTCATTTTGGGGCTTTGCAGGAGTATAGGTAGGTTGGATTTTATGGCGTGAAAGATGTTGGTTATCCCAAGACTGTGTGTGTTAACAAACGGGATCGTGTGTTCATTAATTTTTCCTTAGTGTCCGTAGTTGGGTGATGCTTAGTCTTATCGCCCTTTTATTTCCCTCACTAATTAATCCTAAGGAGTATTTCTGTATTGTGAAGAAGCTTTTGAGTTCGTTGAGTCGGATTACACGTATTTTGGCTGTTAGTCACTATAGCACCGATGCGACTTGCCATGCTGTATGGGTTGTTTCTTTTGATCTGTGATGGGTGGCAAGAGTAGAAATTTAAATATTGGTGTTCATCAGTTGTTTTGTAAAATGTGAAGCTCAGTATTTTTATGTGGATATCCAGGAATGGTAATTCATTGCAAATAGATTCTGTCGTGAATCTGTTGGACGGGTGAATTATGTTCAGTATATTTCAAAATATATTTATGTCCTCGTTTTGATCTATTCCAGAAGACGAAGCAACCCTCAAAGAAGAGTTTTCACTTTTTGAGGATACATTTCTTGTACTCCTGATCAAAAGCTTTCTTTACATCATTATAAATTCTTTTTTCTTCCAAATATCCCATGACTAAGTTCGCATATGAGGGTACAAACCGCATCCCCATAGCCGTGCCCTTTACTTGTCAATTTGTTTTATTGTCGAATCTAAAGGTATTTTCTTCAGTACCAGGCGTGTGGCCTTCGTGATGAAGTCAGCCTTGAAGCGCTCATTTATCCGTCCTCTGTATTTCTCTACCCAGTACTTGATTGCTTCTAGGCCTAATGTGTGAGATATATTGGTATAAAGATTAGTGACATCAAAACGTGTAAGAATAGTACCTTCTGGAACAGTAGGTGGAATGTGCAGGATGGAGCCAATGCCATCCCGTATATAACTGGGTATTAAAGGGTACAAATGTTTAGGAGGATATCTAAAAAATGATTTAGCTGTTGTGCTGGTGCTTGAGATCCAGCAACAATTGGTTTTAGTTTGAGGTCAGCAGGTCTTAGTATTTTCATGCATTGGCTCTTCTGCTTATTTATGGCACTTTCTATATCAGAGCTTTTGTGGATTTTGGGCAATACCTAAACATTGCTCTCTTTGATTACAGATGACCCTTTTCCTTGTCTGTGAAGGAATCTTGATATTCATTGATTAGTGCTCTGATTTTATTCATTATTGTTTTATCTGGGTGCCTTGGTACTTCCTTGTAGTAGGTCTGCTTTGTTAACATTCCAGTATTTTGTCTTTACAGTAGTTCTTCTCTGTGATTACTATTGCCCCTCCCTTATCGGTTTCTTTTAGGAAGACGGAGTTGTCATTCTTCATTGTTAATATGGCTTCCTTTTCTTTTTCACGAAGGTTTTGTTTGCATGTTGGAATTTAAGGGAAATTTTGAAATTGTGTCTATATACGAGTCTAAATATTTGTCATTTCCCTTATATATATATATATATATATATATATATATATATATATATATATGTATTACAAAATTTTCAGAATGAGACAAAAATCCGAAGCTCCGAAAGATTTCAGAACATTTATAAATAGAAGGTCTTACAGCTGTTTCTGGGATATTTTATATATCCCTTCATCGGAGACTGTGCGCGAAAATGGTTAAGCAATAGTTATTCTAGTTAAGATATGAAATAGAGAGTGTAGTGGAAGAATGAAAATAGACATGAGACATGCAGGGATATTGTATCTGTAGTTCCATTATTTAGGCAGAATCTTATATGTATACCATTCTGCTATAGGAATCTTATATGTATACCATTCTGCTTAAATAATAGAACTACAGCTGCAATATCCCTGCCTATCTCATGTCTATTATCATTCCTCCATTCTCCACTTCATACCTTATCTAGAATAACTATTGTTTAACCATTTTCTCACAATGTCTCCGATGAAGGGATATATAAAATATCCCGGAAACAGCTGTAAGACCTATTTATAAACGTTCTGAAATCCTTCACAGCCTTGGATTTTTATCACATCCTGACAATTTTATTATATATACACATGTTGCTATATGACGTACGTTGGACTCCTCATTCGAATAATCACCGAACCTGGAGCTTAACTATAGTCTGTCCATAGCACTTACTTAGCATTACCTGACACTTTTGAGATTTATTGACACCATTACCTCTCATGACCTATATATATATGTGTGTGTGTGTGTGTGTGTGTGTGTGTGTGTGTGTGTGTGTGTGTGTGTGTGTGTGTGTGTGTGTGTGTGTGTGTGTGTGTGTGTGTGTGTGTGTGTGTGTGTGTGTGTGTGTGTGTGTGTGTGTGTGTGTGTGTGTGTGTGTGTGTGTGTGTGTGTGTGTGTGTATAAGTGTTTAGTAGAAAGTGGGTTATACATCTTTAGATTGTATACCTGACTTTCTACTATAAAATTGAAGAAATTGACGGAACGCTGAACTCCAGACTAAACAACTTAAACAACATTTATTTACTTGGTAAAACATACAAATCTTTAGTTATACATCTTTAGAGGTGAGAATAACGAGCTGTCGAGTATAAGACCGAAAGATGTAGGGACAGCTTTTAAACACACGTCCATGCTCAATCGCTGGCCAGCGAGAAAGAGAATGAATTGAGCGGGAAACGCTTGCTTGTTTTATTCTACGCATGCGCAGGCGTTACTACAAGTGAATTTAAACAGTTGGCGAATGTCGTATCTGTGGACCCCAGTCTGATATTGATTGTCTCTAACAAATACTTGCAAACTGAGATGAGTGGGCTCTGATCCTTACTAGATATATGATTGCCCCGTGTTTAGTAGGAGTTATTGTTCAAACACAGTTGAAATTGAACCCACATCTGCTGAAGCAAACTGAAATTGAATAATTGCAGCACATAAGACGTAATTGAAGAGATAATTACTGCTTTTATGTAGAACAGTATCATACATTCGGTTTATTTATAAATTCAGGATGTACTTAACAAATACAAAATATCACTTATTGTTTGTTTGTCGGCATTTGTCTGCCTGTGAACAAAGAGATAAAGACAAAGCCGGAAAGAGAGAGAGAGAGAAAGAGAGAGAGAGAGAGAGAGAGAGAGAGAGAGAGAGAGAGAGAGAGTTATAAAATATGATAAAATAGGAAAAGAGAGAGAGAGAAATGATTCGTTTCAAAACATTCAGGATGTTATTTCAGCATCAAAGTGGGTCCTCCAAGCTGTCTACGAGTGAAATATTTTCAAATATAAACTCATAAGGACTGATCACGCATCCCTTAAATACCAGCATGAGAAACTGTTAGATGATGATGATGATGACGATGATGATGACGATGATGAAACATGCCTAAACGCACATCACTCATGTCTAGATGTCTGTATTTACAGATCGATTAACTAGTGTACATGGATGTAATGTATTTATACCCAGACATCTCAAAATTAAAGACTAACCCCTCACAATACTGTTTTATTTGTGAGAGACCCTACAGAAATATCCCACCCTACAATCCGTTTTGGGTTTCCCTGCAAAATCTTCTGCTTCTAGATTAATAGAACTCCAAGTCTCATTCCAAGATTTCTTATAGATACTTGTTACATTATTTGAAAGAAGCGTTTTCTTTGTGCTCATGCCTCCGCTTTATACATTCCTTATTTTATCAGAGGAAACGTGCAACGTTTCTCATTTGTGTAGGCACAGGCGTAGCTCTGTCGTAAGAAGCTTGCTTCATACCCACATGGTTCCGGGTTCAGTCGCACTGTGTGTTAACTTGGGCGAGTGTCTTGTACTATAGCCTCAAGATGACCAAAGCCTTTTGAATGGATTTGGTAGACGGAAACTGGAAAAAGCCCGTCGTGTGTGTGTGTGTGTGTGCATGCATATATATATATATATATATATATATATATATATATATATATACTTAGTGGCCCACATGTGTTAGCAGTGCCAGTGCTCATACCAACATTTGGGCTGCTTGATTGGACGCTTGATGGGGTCCGAGCCATTGATGTGAAAACCTGGAAAATACTAGCAAGCACACATAGTTTCCACATGAACATCAACGCAGATCGCCTTTATTTAAAACGAAAACATACATACGTACATTCATGCATGCATACATGCATACACACTTACACATACACACACACATCTCTCTCTCTCTCTCTCTCTCTCTCTCTCTGAAAATAGACGTGAGATATGCAGGGATATTGTATCTGTAGTTCAATTATCTAGGCAGAATCTTATATGTATACCATTCTGCTATAGGAATGTTATATGTATACCATTCTGTATACCATATGTGTACCATTCTGGTACAGGAATCTTATATATATATATACCATTCTGACTAAATAATAGAACTACAGCTGCAATATCCCTGCATATCTCATGTCTATTTTCATTCCTCCATTCTCCACTTCATACCTTATCTAGAATAACTATTACTTAACCATTTTATAAACGTTCTGAAATGCTTCACAGCCTTGGATTTTTATCACATCCTGAAAATGTTGTTATATATACACATGTTGATATATGATGTACGTTGGACTCCTCATTCGAATAATCACCGAACCTGGAGCTTAACTATAGTCTGTCCATAGCACTTACTTAGCATTACCTGACACTTTTGAGATTTATTGACAGCATTACCTCTCGTAACCTATATATATATATATATATATATATATATATATATATATATATATATATATACATGTGTGTTTGTGTGTGTGTGTGTGTGTGTGTGTGTGTGTGTGTGTGTGTTTGTGTGTGTATAAATGAATTTAAA
>NW_028315478.1:20000-33832 GCF_046866305.1 Octopus bimaculoides
AACACAGAACGAACGAATGAAGGATGAATTATAATAATGGCGGTGAAATGGCTACATGCTCCCCGATCGCAAGCAGTATCGTTTAAATGTTATAGTTAAACGTTTTTAAATAATTTTTCTTTCTTCTCTGTTTTCCCCTTTTTTCATCAGTTTTACAGTCATTAAAATTCCAAACATTTACCTTGTTTTCACCATTTTATGTAAGGCACTAGGTCCTCATAATCTATTACTGGCGGCAAGTCGTCGAACTCCACGCGTACTCCTGCTGGGTATATCCTATCTCCGAACAATTCTCTCAGTCTTGTACATCTCTTTGTCAATTACAATTACCTCGGTACTCTCTGGATAATATTCCGTTGTTAGCTTTACTCTTATTACCGACTTCATTTTGATTATTCTCCTTTTAATCTCCCTGTTTTTCGAATATGTCACCATGTGCCATTTCTTTTTTTTTTTTGTTCTTTTTCATTTACTTGTTCCTGCTTTCCCACTTGATTTTCCACATTGGCTTCCCTTGTTGATGTTGTTGGAATCGCCTGCTGTGCATCTTCCCATTCATGTTCCTTCCTTTTCTTTTTCCTATTTACCACCGTATATTCCACCTTCTCCGAACACTTCTCACTTCCTGGGGTCGCCTCTTCATCACTCTGCTCCTGATCGGCACCTTGCTGTTTCTCATCTACCACCGTACACTCCTTCTCCACCCTCTCTGAACACTTCTCACTCACAGCGTCCGTCATTCCGCTCCCGCCCGGTACTCTGCTGCTTCAGTTCCTCTATACCTTTATCGTCTTTCTGGGGACATCTTATTCTCATGTGTCCCCTTATTCCACACTGGTAACAGGTTGGAGGTCTTCCCTCCACCACCACTCTCAATTTCTCATCCTCCGGCCGTATCACCTCCTCCACAATCTTGTGCAAGTCTTGTAAACTGATCTGGATGGCCACCTCTATTCCGTATCCGCAACAATTTATCTCTTTCGTCCTTTTTACTTTAAAACTTTTGCTTCCTCCATATTATACATAATTACTGCTACCAACCATGCCTCCTCAATCTCTGGGGATACTCTGCCAATCCTTACCCTGGTCACTCGTTTGCTACAGTAAGTCGGTAGAAGTACCCACGCTAGTGTCCTGAGCGCCACAGTGGAGTGGTTTATCGCTTCTTGTTCGCTAGCGAACCTTACCTCCACTGTGCCGTATTTTTTCCCCTTTGGTGTAGATTGTTGTGAGGCTTTTACCTCCTTCAAACACTCTTCTATGGCTTCCACCTTAGCTATTTCAATTTGTTTCGTTGTCGTGGACAGCGTTCTATATACCACTGTCCGCTTCGTTACACTAGCTGTATAATCTTGCGGCGGGGTCAACCTCAAACTGGTTCTCTCTTTCTCGATCAGTTCGTTCAACTCCTTCAACTTCCCTTGCTCCATTTTCACCTCTCGAACCTGCAATACGTCTGCAGTTAAACGTCTTCCAGTGGATGAAGCATAGCTACCGGCTGGAACTAGTTCGTACACCATTCTTCTTTTTTTCTTTTACTTCACCAATAAATGGGGAAGAAGACAATTATACAATCACAGGCAAAAAAGAAACAGCAAGTAGCAATTCAACAATGAGATTCGACAATTAGGCCTACTTCTACGGGAGACCTTCAACAAACAATCAACAATGTGACTCACGTTCAGCAGGGATCAAAAATGATTAAATCGAACAGCAAAAAGAACCGGCATGAACTACTCTCCTACACGAACTGCCACAGTTACTCACAGTGCTACTATTTATAGGTAGTGGTCCAGTCCATTCTCACCAGCAGGTGTCGTACTTTTGCAGAACACTTTTAAAAAGGAAGTACATGCTGGATAATGCAACCTAAGATACACTTTGTCTGAAGAGAGGAGGTGGTCAGGCCAAAAATGTTTTTTTGTTTATATACTCGTAGAGCTGATTTGAAGTCAAACGGTAACAACAACAACACTAGCAGTAATAATAATAGCAACAACAACATATCTTACAGTGGTTCCGTCTTAATACGATATTGAGTCAACTAACTTACTAGCGTGCAAGGGAAAGATATTATGTTTCTTTAGATCTCGTCATACACTCCTGAGAACTGGAATAACAAATTGAGCTCTGTTGCATTTGATATATGGGCAGGATGGGCATGGATAGACCGTCCTCTTTTACAGATCTGCTTGATCATGCTGACCGACTGCTAATCGACAACAGTCCGGGAGTGATGTTCTAAATTAGTATTTAATACTCTTGGGTTTATAGATCTGGATTTTATTGTGAGATACACCGATAACCTAGACTGTAGTTATTTTTTAAGCAACAGGAATGTAATTTCGAGCCTCGAAAGTGTCTTTTAAATATTGTAAGATTGATAATGATGTAGAGGACTGAGGACATAGAGCACTGTCCTAGATGCTTTACAGTAATGATTGTCGATACTTTCTGTAACATTAGAAGAGAATAACGGAGGAAAATGAACTGAACCCTTGCTGGGTAACAACACCCAGCCAAAGGATTCCAAAAGACATGGTTTAAAGTGTTTAGTTTAATATGCAGGGTTCGAATCCCACGAAAGGCAATTCTTTCTTTCATCATTTTTGGTTCAATAAATTCTGCGTTCAAGTGGTTCAGGCGAATCAACAATTCTCAAATGCAAAACTTTAACACAGAGAATGTGTGTGTGTGTATGTGCGATGCAGGGAGAGAGAGAGAAGGAAAAGAAAAAGTATATGTGAGAGAGATGAAATTAGTGACAGAATGACAGAAAAACGTTATACATACCCCAGACCAAAATTGAACTCCTCTTTAAAAAAGATGTCTGGTATTTTTTGAATACAACAACCACAGACAGAAAAATATGAAAAGCTTCTATAGCCATCCACATGAAAGATGCCAGAAGGAAGTAACGTAACAGAGCAGCCACTGCCTACAAAAACCACAACAGTAACAGTAATATTAATGATATTTGACATTGACGCAAGGCCTCGAATATATATTATTTTGCAAGGGTGGGGGATAGATGTCAGTCCTTGATTGATATTTTATATTGTTGAATTCAGAGGGATAAATGCTAGAATAAGCCCCACTGAAATTTCAACAAAGAACTCAAAAAGACGTCTTTCAATATAGAAGGGAATTTCGTTAGATGCTTTTTGCGAATTCACTACATTATCACTGACAGGAGTCAACCTTGCCTTTCATCCGTCTTCGGCATCGATAAATGAAAATACCAATCAAGTATAAGGATCGATGGTATCGACTCACTCACCTCATCCTTAAAATTGCCTGATTAGATGGAAAGGCGCAAAGGTATAGAACAGAATTCAAAGAATGTTGGACAGGAAGCTAATATAGACATGCGAGGTGAGCTAAACATTTTATATACAGGCGAGAGGAAGCGCAGAAAATGTCGCACAAAAATACAATTAGACGAATTAAAAATTGATGACTCATTACCTGGTATTTCTTATAAATATTGATGTTCTCATCTGACAGTTAATCATTGTGAAATGAAAGCTGGTACAGCATCGATTACGACGATAAGGGTTGTATTCGAATCATGAAGTTAACGCGCAAGTGGCTGAGCGCTCCACAGATACGCATTTCTTTAATGGATTTGTCAGAAAAAGTCAGTGTGACACAGAATGTGACAAAGCTGGCCCTTTTTGAAATACAGGGAGCATGCATTTTTGCCAAAATGCTTGGGCTCTTATTGGATGAAATTTAAGTTAATCGACTGTTTTTCACAATGTTTAATATAAAACAAAATATTTACTGGTTTAAATGCATTTACTTACCTTACAAGCAGCTGTTACATTTATAATATATCCTTGGAACCCAACAAGAAAGATAAGATAAGTAGCAGCTAAAGAACTGCAAAAGTTTACTAAAATCTTGGAAGCCATTAATTTCCATAGATTTCTGAATTAATGAAGAAAGAAAAAAGAAATAATAATATTGCATTTAATTAACATAAATTTAATAGAAATTGCTCAAAGCACAAAAAATAAACTACAACTATGTATGTCGGTGATGGTCATTCGAAATGTAGAAGATATACGAAATATGCATTTAGAATATGTATATAGATGTGGTGAAAGTAGCTGTGTATAATGGTCTGTATGTAATATAAAACATTAGGTTTATTGTTTACTCTACTCACTGGGTAGTTTTGGCTGTTAATGGTAGTAGTTTTTTTATAGTCAAAGAACAAGTCAGACGCCTGTACATGATACATTAGGTGTGCAATGAGATGGTGCACACAAGCACACACATACACACACTTAATATACCTTGTTGGTATATAAGTAGTCATACCGTACAAGAAGCTACATCTGTAGGTTTTAGTCAATACTGTATTCAGTGAACAGTTGTAAGCATCAAGTTACGTACGTACAATATTTTTGTGGACAAAGAAGTAATGATCAGCCAGAGTAGTTTCAATTCTGTGTTGGGATTTCATCAGCAGAGGCAGTTTATAAACCCGCTTTTACTAAACATTTAAGGAAATCTAATTATTTTGTGTATTATTATCAAATAAGATAAATGCAGATGCGGTTTGTACTATTTGATGCCTATGCAGGTTTCCAATTGTGGCTATTTGCAACCGTTGCAGTGGATATTCATAGTGATTTTAGATGCAGATTAGCAACAATTTTTTCACGGAGAAAACTTTGTTACATTACATTACGTCAACATAGAGCGAAAGTACATATAACACACGCGCACACATACACACACTACGCCTATGCCCGTGAACAGTATCAATTATTTCCTTATCTGAATGTGTCAATGCATCTCAACGCTTCGAAAGCAAACTTTGTTTACTTTCATCGTAAGTTGAATATATATATACGTATTCTTTTATTCTTTCTTTCATTTCTTTACTCGTTTCAGCCACCAGACTGCGGCCATGCTAGGGCACTGTCTTGAAAAGTTTATTCGGACGAATCGACTCCAGTACATTGTTTTAAAGCCTGGTGCTTATTCTATCGGTATCTTTTGCCGAACAGCTATGCTACGAGGACATAAACACACCAGCACCGGTTGTCCAGCGATGGTGGGGAACAAACACAGGTATAAAAACACACACGCACACACGCGCACGCTCACACACACATACGACAGGTTTCTTCTACCAAACTCACTCACAAGACTTCGTTCAGCTCGCGGCTATAGTAGGAGACACTTGTCTAAGATGTGATGCAGCAGGTCTGATCTCCGGATCATGTGGTTGGGAAGCTGTGTGTGTGTGTGTGTGTGTGTGTGTGTGTGAAACTGAAATATGTACTTATTAAATTTTGCTTTGAGTGAAATAATCATAAGTTTTCATATTCCTTACATTGTTATCTCAGACAATAGTAATAAAGCTAATTTTTTAGAAAATTCCTCTGAAATAGTTCATTCAAAGAGTAATGTCGCCTCCCTTTTTGTCATATTTTTGTAGCACTTTCACTTGTTATGTTTTCATCAATACCGAGGTATTTGTTGCATTCTTTGAGTGGAAAAGAAGAAATAGCGAGATTGTTGATGCGCAAGCTTTGAGTTTGTGGAACTTACTTCTCATATTCAGTAATCAAATACTGCCATTTCTTTTGGCCAAATCCCATTCCTATGTCAGTTTCAAATGTTACAGACTCTACCTGTATTTTGGCATTATTAATATGCTGTGTGTAAATCGTTAGGTCATCCAGAAAGAAATCATGGGTTATATTGGTATCTCTAGCAAATATATCTATTAGATTTATATAGCAGATATGATAATGGATTTAATGCCAGAATGGACAGAATTACCACATCAGAAGTTCCACATCATTAGCTAACCGCCTCTGTCTGTGGGAGGGTGTGTTGCTTCACATACATCGCATATATATATATACACCACACATACCATACAAATGTTTTCGCCCAAAAGAATTTAATCTGGCTGAATAGAAAATATTAACTCGCCAACACACTACAAATTGGTCACAGACATACTGTACAAAGAGGGTAGAGACCGATATAGTAGTAATAGTAAAGATATTACTTTTCTGAATTAACTCTACTTAAACACACAGGACTTCCCTCTCTCACTCCCTCCCTCCGTCCCTCTCTTTTTCTCATGTCATCCTTACTGTGAGTCGCTTATAAAAACCTGCACTAAAATTATTGTTCAATTCAATAATCCTTCCTCAAAGTGACAACATTCTGGAATTCTCTTCACATCCATGATTTTCTTGCAGACATCAACCGCGTCATGCTTACCAATCTGTGAAAGACCCACAAACTGATGGACACTGTCTGGATGCATTTGAACAGTTTATAAAATAAAATAGAAATTGAAACGCTCACTTGAAATAAGCATGGATTATTATTGTCAGGAGGAGACAGACAAATGATATTCCACAGCCAATGTTAGAAAGAATAGACAAGAGTTGATTATTCTTTACATCTCTTTTCTTCTGGTAGACATCCTGCAATAGAAACAAACATCGTTTAAGCTCCTCCTCTTCTTCCTTTCTTTTATACTAGTTAATACGTCTATAGAATATGATATAGGTGGCGCCATCTTCTACAACATATGACATGACACTGTCGTTATGATGTCTATATGAAATGACCAAGTCCAGGTAGAATATACCACCATCTTATAAGTCTTGAATTCAGATTCTCTGAAGGTATATCTTAGTATATGTTATCAGTACAACTAATCCAAGCTGCTTCACTTAAACTATCCTTCAACTGAGGGCCGACGTATGACATGAAATTTCAGATAAATGTTTGTCTAGATACATTAAAAACGCAAAAGGAAAAATTATGTTGGTAACAAAAATAATAGAAATGAAAGCAGTAATAAAAACAAGTGATTTAATTCAATAATATTCCTGACAGCATTGACAATGAGAGAAACAACATCTGTGACTCGACTCTTTTTGTAATGTCAGGTGATGGAGTGAACTAACATACTGTGTTAGTTCAACTATTCCTTTAGGCTAAAATATGGACCTAGAGGAATGTTTTATTCACATGGGGAGCAAGGGTGTTGTAAAACTGATAAATATTTGGATAAATAAGCATTACTGACACAAAAGGTTCAGGCGAATGAGAAGAGAGATCTTGTAACTGAATCATGAAGAGACCAAAGGCTTAACATCTAAGTTGAAAACATGTTTATTGTACTATTGAGATCTACAGTATATTAAATATATGTCAATCAGTTAGAGTACCATTCAGGTTATTTAAGCTCAAAAATCCAGCGGGGATGACTATTCTTTTTTGATCCTTCACATCAGTATTGGAGGAATTCTGATCCATTTAATTGAGGATGGTAGCTTGGTACATCTAAAAGACACCACCGTGAGTTTAAACTAATAAACAACAGCAAGAACAACAGTGACTTTTTATAAGGAATCAATCTCACATATGTACTAAAATATCCACCAACATGAAGTTTAGTAGGTATTGAAATTATTTATGCATAGACATAACTACCAGATTACAGGCAATTAACAAGTTGTCGTAATGTTACCAACCATTAGTATGGTAAAACTTGTAAGATGATTGCAGGAACAAAGTACGTTCTTTCCAGGTATATTACAGCCTTTGTCGACCAATAGGGATTCCGTTCAGAGGATTTATCCCAATAAACACATTGCGGGTTCGTGACATTCTGTAAAACAATTAAAATTCTTATAATTTAATCAAATGAATTTGTAATTAAATACATGTAATGAATCTTTGCTATTGGGTTGTCCGGAAAATTCGTGCCGATTTATAGCAGCTTACCTTTCGACTTATTTTAGAAAATGGTTGAGCCCATAAAATAGGATTTGACTACACCTCCATTTAGGGCACTGTTGAAGCTATCTTTTCATGGTAGAAGGTTTATGTTCCTATAACCTGTGTTAATTCTGTAATCCTTTAAAATGGAAGATAAGAAAGTTCGTTTTCGGCACTTGATGCTTTCCTTTTTCCGTAAAAGGAAAAAATGCCTTACAAGCAACCAAACAAATATGCGCAGTTTACGGTGATGTTTCTTTATCCGAAAGAACTGTACGGAAGTGGTTCGCAAGGTTCCGAGCTGGAGATTGCAGTCTTATTAATAAAGAGCGATCAGGCAGACCATCTACTACAGATCATGACCAAATAAAGTGATTAATTGAGAATAACCCACATTGCACAACCCGAGAATTGGCAGAAAGCCTCAACCTATCAAAATCCGTCGTTCATGTTTACCTGGTAAAGCTTGGATACACAAATCGCTACGATGTTTGGGTACCACATGAATTGAGTGAGAAGAACCTTTTGTAAAATCATCAAGAACTTTCCGGACAACCCAATAAATGTACTAACAAAATAACGGAACAGAGCACGGTTACCAATGATTGGTTATTGACCGGGTGAATCCCAGATCTGTGTTTATGACGTGGCTTAACTAACCATTCCATCTCGTTTATAAATCTATGTATAATCTCATAATATACACTGTATTATCATAAGACATTGGATGGTGTAATTATAGACGTACTTGATGAACTACAAAATGATGTGATGTTCACAGCTGGAAAGTGTTTCATTATAGGTCTACAGGGTCAGGGATGGCATGAAAGTAAACAAGAACAACAAGAACAATAAGAACAAGAACATATGAAACCCCATAGAAATTCATGAAAGGCAAAATACACAGCCACAATCAATGAAGGCAATACACAAAATACTAAAGCAATAAACTGGTGGTACTGAAACACTAAAACACAACACAAATAACCAGAAGCATATCCTTCACGCACATTATAAAGATATAACTCGTAAATACTACTACTACTACTACTACTACTACTACTACTACTACTACCACCACCACCACCACCACCACTACTACTATTACTACATGTTTCGCCATGGCCCGTGTTTCTTTTGGGAGGAGTGAGGCATGACCCTGAAATGAAACATTAAAAACAAGTTATAATGAAATACATAGTTATTACCGGATCTATTAAATTGAGTGATATTATAACTGGTTCATCAAGGTCGGTTAGTTTAACGTTGGGAATACTTGCAGCAATAATACGGCTGTTAATTTTAGTATTTGCTTCGGTATTAGCGCTTTGTATTATCTGTAAAGAGAAGTCGTTAAATATATTAATATGTTTCCATAGAAGAGTTTACTAATACATCGTTAAAGCATGAAACCTAACGCCACAGTTGTTGCACTTCGACATCATTACTTTAGTCAGTAAAACAACTTAATACAATATGAAATACAATATATATTAAATAGGAGATCGCTGGTGAGGGTTGTTCTTGCTCTAAGGTATGGATAATTTGCTTTTATTGAATTGTTAACATTAAGGGCTGCTGGTACATCTTTGTGCTTCAGAAAGTTCCATGGAACTCAACGTATCCTATGTTCAATCCCCTTGTATAGCACCTTGAGAGAAATGATTTCTACAATAGCTTCTGGTTGACGAGAATATTGTGAGAGGAATTTGGTAGCTGAAACTGTTGAAAAGCTCATAAATTCCAACATTTGTCACCGTGCTGTCGCAACAACTGAACGTTGATGAGTCTCATACCATTTCATAATTTATTTTATTAAATATTACATAGAGATCAGCCATCACCAGCTGCGTGCCGGTACTTCATGTTCGTTGATTTTAAAGCAATAACAGTATGGAAGATTTTAAACGCACGTTCTGAGATTGTTACTCAAATAGTATTGGATATATATTTATGCGTGTATATATATATATATATATATATATATATATATATATATATATATATATATACATATATATATATATATATACATATATATATATATATATACATATATATATATATATACATATATATATATATATATATACATATATATATATATATATACATATATATATATATATATACATATATATATATATATATACATATATATATATATATATATATATATATATATATATATATATATATATATACATATATATATATATATATATATATATATACATATATATATATATATATATATATATATATATATATACATATATATATATATATATATATATATACATATATATATATATATATACATATATATATATATATATATATATATATATATATATATATATATATATATATATATATATATATATATATATATATATATAAATGAAATATTCAAACACTGAGATTTGAAGTTAGATGTCACTACTGTTCATATCATCTGTGGATAAATTCAATATTTGATGATATCACCAGTAGTAGCATGGGTGGAACGCAGTTATGATAGCTTTAAGGAGCTATGAAATATATATTTTTGCACGAAGCGTAATGATGCTTAATGACCATCTACCTGCTAGAAATAAGAGCTAAGTCTTAAATAATCCACCGTAGCGCACCAATATAACAGAGAAAAACAGTATGCGAGGAAAACAGAAAGAATTAAAACATTTAACAGCCCAAATAAAAATATTATGCAATTAGGGATATCCACAAACCAGGTTTCGGCTTTTGGTTATTCAACCTTGAGCCTCGTCAGTGTGGACTACCAGTTTAAATCCATGACTGTTCACGTTAGTCTCTGACTGTGCAACTGGTTTTGTTTTGCGCCAAAATCAGAGCACATATATATATATATATATATATATATATATATATATATATATATATATATATATATATATATATATATATATATATATATATCCCTATGTATGGATAAATCTGCGTCTGCATATATGCATATATTCGGATGTATATGTGTGTATTGTGATCAGCGTCCTGGTAGTTTAACATTTAATTATCTATATTTGCATGAGTCAGACTGAACTTTTAGAGGCAGATTTCCTGTGGTTGGATGACCTGCCTACTACCAATACTCATCTGTTTCCAACCAAGACAATAGTCCAGACAATGTTTTTTACATTGCCTGGAATTGCCGCTGTGCCTTTCTTTTATATCGAAAAGGGGTCTTCAATCCAATAGGTATAGCTTTAAGTGTACTTCGAGGTACATAATTCCCGAAATGAATATAACGCATAACACACTAAGACCTTGAGTCACTCTTTTAATTCTGATATATATATATATATATATATATATATATATATATATAATAAGACAGGCGTCTTTCAGCTTCCGTCTCTCACAACCACTCACAACGATTTGATTGACCCGGAACTATAGTAGAGGAAATTTTCCCAAAGTGCCGTGCAGTGAGACTGAAGCCATGGTGCCATAGCTAGTTAAGCAAGCTTCTCAACCACATGTAGTTTCAGTTGTAATAAAAACAGATATGACATTTATCTAAGGGGTTATTCCAAATGTTTAAAGATTACAAATTTATTATTTTCAATAATAATAGTATTCTTTTCTATTATAAGTACAAGGCTTGAAATTTCAGGGGAGGGGGGAGTCAATCCAGACCGACCTAGTACGCAACTGGTACTTAATTTATCGACCACGAAAGGATGACAGGCAAAATCGACCTTGGCGGAATTTGAACTCAGAACGTAGCGGCAGATGAAATACCGCTCAGCATTTCACCTGGCGTGCTCACCATTCTGCTGGCCCGCCGCCTTGAACAATAATAGTATTGACAGTGACTTCGAAGTTTCGGCCAGCTAAGCCATCATCGGATAGTCTGACTGTGGTTTAGCAGGCTGAAACTTTGAAGTCACTGTCAGTACGTATCTTGTTAAATATATACACACTGATGTCTGATGATTAGGTGCTGCATTTTCTGAAGGAACTCTGATTTTAACACACCAAACCCTTTAAAAGTAATTTCTCTCAGACAAAACTCAGAAGTGCTGTTCTGATTTTGTATATGCATCATAAATGGTACACACATACAGATACACACACTCTCTCACACATACACACGCACATTCGTATATACATATGTACATACATACAAACATTGGTAATTTTGTTGTATTAGTATTGTTTTTTTTTTCCAGTATCAAAAGAGTAGCAATGAATTCAAACATTCTTTAGTCAACCAGAAGAAGAAATGTTTTCATTTTTGTACCATACCCTATATAGTTTATCATCATTCATAGACAAACAGAAAACCCTTGAAAAGGTTAACAGTTCTTCGTCTGTCAGATGCTTCAATGAACTCTTTGGCAAAGAAATGAAGTCTATCGTACCTTCTACTTGTGAGTTCGACTCGTTATATATCTGATGGAGAAGAATGAAAGAAATATTGAAATTGATAAATAACAAAAATTACTGCTAAATGTTGTTCAAGTCATAAACATTTAAAAGCTTTCGACGGAGCGTGAAGTGAAATTATTCCTTTTTGGAATAGTGTATCTCGAAGCACATAGATATTAATTAGAAAAATAATTAAAAAAACATTTTGGATCGGAAATGTCTCACGAGCAGCCTATCACTTTTCATATCCAAAACATTTTTCAGCCTAATACCTACGTGCTATTATTTATAGCTTTATGTGCTTCGAGATCCATTTAAAAAAAAACTGAATTATTACAATTATTGTTGTAACTTCTACTTCCTCCACAACTATTACATTACTTCAATATTAGAATTAACATAATAGCTAAACCTACCACTATCACCCACTACCATTACTTCATACACAAGTAACCAGAGAAATTTCAACGTTGGCCAACTAATTATGGTGTATTCAGTAGTTTTCTGCTTTCTCTCCCAATTTCTTAGTTGTTCTCAGATATTCAAAGACATGAATACAGTTACATTTTGTGAAAAACGATGGTTATCTCAATCATTTCAACTAATAACAACATTTGCTAGTCTACCTGGAAGGTTTTGTAACTAAGTGCACACATATATACAACCAAACAAACGAACTCACATAGTTACACATAATTACACATTGACGTAAATGTCCCTCCTACTCTATTAGTTGACAACAGCATCAAATATATGTTAATAGAAATTAGGACAGCTTGCTCTCGTATTATGTGCGTAGTTAGGAACATGTTTGATATTTTCTCTTAAATTCTCTCCTAATATATGTGGTCTACGAAGGGGTTTTCAGAGCATGTTCAGCTGTGTGTATGTGTGCGTGCACGCCCAAGCATGTGTGCATGTGTGTGTGTATGTGTGTGCGTGTGTTTGTGTGCGCTCGTCGTTAAAATTCTGGACAGGAAGAAAACGAATCACTAGAACACGCGCAGTCCATCTATTTATACAGATAAATTTCGATTTTTAGGAAAAGTTCAAGACTTACAGATTTATGCGGCAAGATGACAGAATCTTTAGCACTCCGGACAGATTCACAGTAAAATAGTGATAAGGATGTGTGTAGACTAGTATTAACTAATGACGGATGCTTCCATATTTAATTGTGGTTTATATTCGTTAATGAATGATTTTCCTTAGTTAGATTTATGCGGCAAGATGACAGAATCTTTAGCACTCCGGACAAAATGCTTAGAGCAGGTCGTCACTCTTTACGTTCTGGGTTCAAATTCCAGTGAAATTAACTTTGCCTTTCATTCTTTCGGTGTCAATAAACTTATGCATCACTGAAATATTGGGAACGATATCATTTGACTCTTCACCCGCCGCCACTCAACAAATTTCAGACATTGTCCCTGTAGTAGAAAGCATTATTATGGTTGCTTTATTTTGAATCTATACAATCTATATGCTGCGTATATTATATTTTGCATTTTGATTGCAAACTCTACGAAGCTTCGTACCATAACTACTTTATGTGGCAATAAAATTAATATATTTCGTTCTAATGTATTGTCTAGAACAAACGATCAATAAAAGAATAATTATGAGAAAGTATTGTACCTCAGTCTTTGCTTCTGTTCCATTAGTTC
>NW_028315479.1:0-33632 GCF_046866305.1 Octopus bimaculoides
TGTTTCGGAAAATAATTTTGCCTTTGTGAGGATCTTTTTCAGTGATTTTGGTTGTTTGTGGCTTTTGATGATTTTGTGTGTGTGTAAAATTTCCTTTAATTTGGGGTCCTTATGTAGCATTGGTATGTTTTGGGTGATGATGGTGAAGGCTTCTTTGTTTCTGGGGTTGTATGTGAATATGTACGGCAGTATTTTCGGGGAATGTGTGTTGCTGTGTTTGACATTTCTTAAGTTTTCTATGTTAATTTGTGATGCACATCTGATTCCATCCTCTATGAGTTGAACTGGGTAGTGTCTGTCAATTAGTGTGTTTTTGAGTTCTTGTAGTCTGTAGTCTCTAGTATTTTCTTATGACACTATTGTGCATATCCTTCTTGCAAGGTTGAAGGGGATGTTTGTCTTGGGTGGCATGAATCAAATAGTAGATATTGTTTGGCGTCTGTGGTTTTGTAAAATATGTCCGTTTCTATTTTTAGGTTTACTTTTTTAATTAGTATATCCAAGAATGGGAGCTCATTTTGGTTGTACTCCATTGTGAACTGTATGTTTGGGTTGACACTGTTCAATAGACTTTTGAATTTCAAGAGTTCATCTGTGTTTTCATTCCAGAGTATGAAACAGTCGTCCAGGAACCTTTTCCAATTTTCTTTTATGTATTGGGAAAGGGTGTTTCCAAAGGTGGATAAAGATTCCTGGTATATTATTATTTCCAAGTAACCCATTGTTAGGTTCGCAATGACTGGAGCTGCCCTAGTGCCCATAGCAATTCCGGATTTTTGTCGGTAGAAAGTATTGTCAAACATGAAGTGGTTGTTTCGTAAGATGAATTCAACCGATTTAGTAATGAATTCTTTACTGATCCTGTTTGGGATTTCTTTCGGGAATTGATCCAGCCAGAATTGAATTGCCTCAAGTCCATAATTATGAGGTATACTGGTGTATAAATTAATCACGTCAAATGAGACCATGATTGTTTCTTCCTTGACTTTCTTTGGGAGGTGATTTAGCATATCCAAGCCTAACCCTAACCCTAATCCAAACCAGAAACGTGGGTAAAAAGCAAACTTCTTACCACATGGCCATGTGGGAATGACCTTAAAGTCTGCATTAATGGTTAAGACTAAGGTTGAGGATGCTATTTTCCCTAAGCGTGATCATTGCCAGAGCAGCTGTCTGGCTTCCGTGCCGGTGGCACGTAAATAGCATAATTTGAGCGTGATCATTACCAGCATCGCCTTGCTGGCACTTGTGCCGGTGGCACACGAAAAAACATTTGAGTGAGGTCGTTGCCAGTGCCGCTAGACTGGCTCCTGTGCAGGTGGCATGTAAAATACACCATTTTGAGCGTAGCCGTTGCCAGTACCGCTTGACTGGCCTTAACGTAGTTCTCGGGGAGATTCAGCATGACACAAAGTGTGACAAGGTTGGTCCCTTTGAAATACAAGTACAACAGAAACAGGAAGAAAGAGTAAGAGAAGGTTGTGGTGAAAGAGTACAGCAGGGTTCGCCACCATCCCCTGTCGGAGCCTTGTGGAGCTTTAGCTGTTTTTGCTCAATAAACATTCACGACGCCCGGTCTGGGAATCGAAACTGCGATCCTATGACCGCGAGTCCGCTGCCCTAACCACTAGGCCATTGCGCCTCCACAGAGTAGTAGTAGAATAAGATGACAAAGGTGATGATGGATCTCTTGTGTTATTCTGAGAGAGTGAGGAATTTGAGTGGAGCTAGGGATTGCATTGCTTAATAGTATTGAGGAGTGACTGTGAATGTTGATCTTGTTGCTTAGTTGTGTGTCCTGGGTAAGACACAAAACTGCAACTGGTGGTGAAGCTCCAGTTCGGGAGGACAGGAGTTAAGGGAGCATAGAAACACCCCTTAGTTACCATTTCTCCCAGGTCTGCTCTGGCGCGGAGTGGTAGCACCTGTTAGGGCCCCACCAATGGGTAAAAATTAGATCCTCCTCTGCTGCCTTGCAGGATGCCTCTTTAGGCTAAGGCTACGAGAAGGAATCATCAAGTCCTCAACGGTTGACCAGGCAGACAAAGCAACATCTATGTTTCTCAATGGCTGTGACAGCGGAAGAAGGCTATGCCAAGCGGGCTGGCTACAACAAGGCGTGGCCTAAAAGAAGTGATGATGTCCTCTGAGCCAAGTGAGTGGGCTTCTGCCTGGCAAGTGGTGGTCCACCTTCAACAAAATCACACCATGGCATCCAGTGCTAACAACAACAACAACAAGTAGCAGTAGAACATAATGGCAATGATGATGATGGGTCATCTGTGGTATTCAGCAGAAATGAAGAATAAGGATATTCTTCAATTGTGGTAGTATTGAGGAGTGGCTGTGGTTGTTGGTCATGTTGTTGTTGCTGCCACATACTTTTGATGTTAACACTGCTTTAGTTCAGAAATATATCTTTCTAGGGAATTCCCTTGGGAATTTTTTGACCAGCTTCATCATTTGTTATATTCATTTTTGTCTTTTGTTTTTGTTTTGAGAAGAAATCTAACTTCAAGCAACTTTTACAGATCAATTTTTGACACTATTTTCTGAACTTGGCAAAGGAATGTAAGGAGTGCAAATTTTTGATTTTGTACCCCCAAGAAATATTAGTGGATGAAAGAACACCAACTGCACCCACTGTTTCGGGACCTTTGTTCTACCACAGTTCCAATTTAAGACATGGACACACTGGGCCATTGTCTATTACTCCAATGCTAATCAATGCATGTTGTGACTTTCTGTGGCAATGCTCTGTAGTACTTATAGATTGCTCTACCCAGGGGCTTATAAAGCTGTGAAAGGTAGGGTGTCCCTGCCATTTCTGCTTCTCCACCATCTTTTCTTATCTTCTCTTCTTTTTGACCAAACAACAAACAAAATATGCAAAAAAAAAATTCTCCATTTTTAATCTTAAATCCAAAATCACGCTAAAACCATGAACTGGTAGAATGTAATTTGATATAAATTATTTATTTCCATTGTACTGATGAAGAACCAAAATGATGAAATTCTAAATTGAAGAATCAACAAAGAGTTAAATAAAATTATATAGACAATAGAAGAAAATAACTGACCCAAGAAATTGCAACAAAGAAAAAAGAAAACAGAAAAATATATAAAGAGTTCTAATTTTGAAGATGTGAAAAGGTTATTCGAAAATCAAGTGATTCATCTCATCAATGCCATATTTGCCCTTATATTCTTCAAAAAGTTCATACAGACTGTTCAGATAAATCTTGTGGACTTCTTCAACCTGCTCATCACTTGGATTTTCTATCAAAGGAACTTCAATTGGTTTTCCAACTTGAAATGAAAAAAAAAAAAGTAGAGGGTGAATGTATTAGAGAAAGATAAAGAAAATGTAGAGTATATGAGGAGAGAACAATGAAAGGATGTGAAGAGAGAGAGAGAGAGTGGGGGGAGATAAAAAAATGAGGAGAGAGTGGATAAGAATAAATGAGAGAATGGAGAAAGAGAAAAAGTGAGGAGAAGATGAAGGATGGCAGAAAATGAACAAATGAAAGAAAGAGAGAGAAAAAGTAAAAGTAGAGAAAAGAGTGAATATAAGTGAAAGAAAAGAGAGAGACAGACAGATAATGTAAAGAGAGAAATGACAGATGGGAGAGAGGAAGGAGAAAGAAAAAAAGCAAGAAAAGAAGAATGAATGAAAGAAAGAAAGAAAGAGGTGTATGAGTCAATGTTTATGGGGATCAGTAAGTAAATCTTTTTCAATCAGCTAAAGGGCCATTTTTGAGAGTAATGTGGATCTAAGAGGTTTGTGAGTGAAGCAGCAACATGTTTATTATTAAACATGTGGTATTTTAAGTTATTTTAGAATACCCACTCCATTCTCTTCCCCTATCTCTTTTTACTTAAATTCCTCGGTACTATTCAAGAAGAGTGGTCCCGGTGCGTGCACTCACACACTCGCGCATCCACGCTAGCGAGTCGTGACTAGTCGATCCTACGACTACCTAGCGCGAGTGTGCGTCATGCGCAAAACATGTATGAGGGTTTTTTTCTAAACGAAGTAAATAATTTTGGGGGGATTACTGAAATAGACGTGACACCAAAATACACCCTGGAAGAACGTAAAACGACGTTTTTTGAGTAAGATGGGGAAGATTCAACAACAAAAAAAAAAGATATTTACTTTGTGTTCTATTTTCTTTGTTTAAAAAAAATTATTTACTTTGTTTAAAAAAAATTATTTACTTTGCTTTTAAAAAACCCTCATACATGTTTTGCCCATATGTGCTAGATAGTCGTTGGAGGATCGACTAGACACGACTAGCTAGCGCGGATGCGCGAGTGTGTGCACCGGGACCACGCTTCTTGAATAGTACCAACTCCTCACTGTTTCTTTTTGCTTTATTTAAAGTATTGTCTCTTTCTACTTTCTCTCTAGATTTCATATCTCATCCCTTCCACTTTGTTCACCTTACATTCCAGACTTCTAACCTTTTCACACTCTTACCCCTCCTCCATACATATATATTCATTCCATTCATTTTGGTTCCTTTTAAGTCATTAACGTACCTGGTGACCTGAAGTGTCGGCGTTTCAAAGTTTTTCACATCAGAAGATAACATCAGAAAGTTTTGCATATGGCCCACATATATGTGCCACACACGTGATTTTTTGAGGGGAATCAGAAAATGCTAAGAATTTTAGAAAACTTGAGCACTTTTAATACACTGCACCATTGTATGTTTATTTCTTTGCACTCTATTTCCTGTAAGATTACAAAACTTTTAAAAAGCTGCTGTACTCTAACACTTAGTGTGTTATTCAGTATGCAGTACATTAAAAAGGGTTAAAAATCACTGTTCCCTGTGGTTGGTAGGCATAGCAACTAAATCATATCCTTCTGTCTGAAAAATTAAAGGATACATTGAATGATATCATCAGCATCAGCATTTAATGTCCACTTTCCATGCTAGCACGGGTTGGATGATTTGACTGAGGACTGGTGAACCAGATGGCTACACCAGGCTCCAATCTGATTTGGCAGAGTTTCTACAGCTGGATGCCCTTCCTAACGCCAACCACTCCAAGAGTGTAGTGGGTGCTTTTACATGCCACCAGCACGGTACTGGCAAAATAGTAAAATTGCAGAGTCATAAGAGTTCATTTGTTTATTCATTTAGCATGTTTTTTCCATGCTAGCATGAGTTAGATGGAGAATTATTTGAGACAAGATTTTTATGGGTAACACTCTTCTTGTCACTAACCTCTTTAAGTCTTTTTTTAAAGTTAAGGACATTTTCATTTCAGACAAATTCAAAAGCACGGAGATAATGGACAATTTGTTGACATGCCAACAGGCATCACTGTTTTGTAGATCAGATACAAGTCACCGTTTGTAGTTCAGCACAGATTGTAAACATTCAAACACACATATGCACACACACACGCACACGCACACACACACACACTCTCTCTCTCTCTTTAATTATAAGCACACTAAACAGTCACAATTAAAATAAAATAATTCTGTGTACATTTGTGCTAGTGAGCTCCATGTCAAACTGTCCAACCCATGCCAGCATGGGAAGTGGACGTTAAATGATGATGATGACTATCTTATGTACACTCACATGTGGAGAAAAGTTTACTTCAGAAATCGTCTCAGAGAAGATATTCTCCTTGTTAAATGATGATAATGATGTTGCCATAGAAACCACGACAAAGCAGACTGGTGTCTGGTGTAGCCTTCCAGCTTGCCAGCCCTGGTCAAAGCATCCAACCCATGCCAGCATGGACAACAGACGTTAAATGACGATGATACTGATGACACATATACACATGTACACATAAGCAAAATCTACTTGGTTTTCAACTGATGCTGAAACAAACCAATAACAGAACTTGCTTCTATCTGGTCACTTGACATGCAAGGGGCAACAACTCAATCTTTCTCACAACAAAATCCCACTCATTTGAAAAAACAAAAACTGATTAAATAATGCAGCCTAAATACACTGTGTGTGGAAAAAGATGTGAAGGAAAGAGGCGGAAAAGGGTTAATAGTTACCAACAGTATTAATAGGTTTCCGGAAAGGCACAATTCCAAATGTATAGTTAAAAATACCCCTTCCATGGAAGATTACTGGTGCAATACCGGTATATTTTGTGAATTTCACCTGAAGCCACTTCAGCCATGGCTGTCCTTCAGAACTCAGCTGCAGAAAAAGATCATTCTCTCCAAAAGAGTATACAGGGATCAGAGGGGTTCTGTTTAAAAGAGAAACAGGAAAACATTATTTTTGAATTGTACAGGTTTATTCTTTTTACCATTTTCCTTGACCCAGTCCTGTAACCGGGCTCACCCACTGCATTACCATTAAAAGATTTATTCAATTATGTTAACCTTATCACTTAATCTGATACTACATGGCTTACATCACTTTAGAGTTACCTCCTACCCATGAACTTAAAACCTCAACAAGATATTTGATCTGGTATACACAATCATTGATAAACATATCCATGTATGCATGCATGCATACATACATGCATACACACACATACATGCATACATACATACATACCTAGTTTTCCTGACTTACTTTAGCTAGAAAATTATCATATGTACAAAACTCTAACAGAATTCTTCCTCTCTTTTACTCAGCATTTGGCAGAAGTACATTCCTTTTGGGGACTTCTTTTATAAAATTAGAAAAAAAATCTTCCTGACTGACCAAAAGCAATTTCAGGTTAGTTTTATAGCAAATTAGTTAGATGTGTAGTGAAACTAACACCTCGATCGCCAATACATACAAAACTACCTATCGCCATTAGATACAAAACTACTATCGCCATTCTTCTCATTTAAATATAAACAAACGCGGGCGTAGCGGAGAACCCATTCCTTGTCATCACGTGACTGATTATTATTCGAAGCGGCAACTTCTTCGAACCGTTCCCGCCAGAACGCAAACTGACCAATCACGGCCCCTAATAAGGTCACGTGATAGAGTATTTTTCTGAAGTCTTCGGGAGCCGGTAGTTTGTTATAAATAGCTTTAACTCGGCGGCCAAATTCGTCTCGGTTCAGTTTCTCTTTGAGATCTGTTCCGTGTACCACACGACAGCAGCAGCAGCAGTTCCAGCGACACATCAACAGCTTCGTCCAACGATGACCACCCACCGCCGTCGCCACACCAGCAGCACGAGTCTACGACTACTGACCAGCATCATCGTCATGACCAACACGATTCTACGATTACTACTAACCAGCATCAATCTCCACCAGCGTCTACACGACTTACTATGTACACCAAACTAAACCACCGCGGCACATCTCTCTCTTCGATTCTGTTAGGTGACTCAGCTTCACCACGATAAATAAACAGACAAGAATTTCAGCCAGCGACGAACATCTGTATAACAAGAATCACAGCCCGGCATGGAAGCCACAACATCACAACTAGTGATCGCACTGCCACACTCACAGCCTCAACTACTTTCACATACAGACTTTTCCTATAGTGTACTCAGAACTGGTAAAAATGCTCACATGTTACTGACTCTTTCTATCTGGTGTAATATCTCACATACACATACATGTATCACTCACATACACACTTTTCTTTGTACGACGGCCTGTCTTTGATCATGTTATTATATGTCGCATTCACACTCACACTTACACTTTTATGCAACAATAAATATCTGTTACGGTTGTGGTGTTTCATTACTGGTCGTCTATGTTATCGTAGTATAACATATTTGTATATCATCTCTGATATATTATTTTGTGTTCGACCGTGTGACACGTTTAAATAAAAGGAGTCCTCTGATTTTTCATTCGTCACCATTTCTCCTTTTTGAGTTCGCACGGTCGTTCTTACAGATGTCAATTTACCTGGAATAAACAATGCCGTTATTATTACCAAGAGCTGAAATTAATGCAGGTAAGATTTTACAGCTCTTGCATTACTCCATCACAGTCTATGAGCTTTTCATCCTTCCTTTGTACACACACACACACACACACACACACACACACACACACACACACGATTTTGCCTTTCATCCTTTCGGGGTCGATTAAATAAGTACCAGTTACGCACTGGGGTCGATATAATCGACTTAATTCGTTTGTCTGTCATTGTTTGTCCCCTCTGTGAGTAGCTTCTTGTGGGTAGTAAAGAAATAACACACTTATTATTATTAGGATATATACCTCTTAAAGGGATATTAGCATCCAAGTTTCCCAGTTTAATCTAGTGTATTGGTGAAATACTAAAAATATGTTAGCTTCTCATCGATGTAAATGGGTATATTATCATTTATGTATGAGAAAAGAAAATGGAGAAATCGATAGATAGACGTGATACATAGATAGATAGATAGACGTGATACATATTGAAAAAATTCTAAGTAAAAAATTGTGTTTCAAGCGAGACAACTTTAAACATTACTAAAGCAAAATTTGTGACGGAATGTTGTTGTTGTTTAACCCGAGGTCCTCCTTGATCTGTTTAGCCAGAGGTCTGCCACGATCGAAAAAACCTATATACAAAGGTGTTTCAACCGTATCCAGTCCTTGCTTTTGTATGTCTATTTCATCCTAAGCGTCCTTTCGTTTTAAAGACTGTAGATGATAGCATAGAGACATCATCTTCTGGCTTGAAATGGTACTTTATTACGAGATATTGCTAATCGGTTTATTAATGAAACAATAAAACACCACAACTGACCAATCAGTCAGTTTTCTAGCCAATAGATAGAAAGAGCCTGGTAGAAATAGCAGGTAGATCTCTCATAAACCATTCATTCTACAGTCTTGAAAAGGGAAGAACACTTGATTGTTATTATCAACTTGTGTCCAAACCAAATCTTTTTTAATTTCCCATAAGAAATACGCTAGTAAGTTTTTATTTTTTTCAGTTTGCCACAAAGTCATAAAGACTGAGAACTGCTATATTATTGGGGGGGGGGGGGGCAGGGAGAGAGAGAGACCTTATTAAATAAGGTAGTTCTGTATAAAAGATAGAATCATTGTGACAGGAATGCTGTTGATCACAAGTGTGCTAGATCAGAGGTCGTTGTTGGCACTCCGTCGCTTACGACGACGAGAGTTCCAGTTGATCCGATCAACGGAACAGCCTGCTCGTGAAATTAACGTGCAAGTGGCTGAGTACTACACAGACACGTGTACCCTTAACGTAGTTCTCGGGGATACTCCGCGTGACACAGTGTGACAAGGCTGGCTCTTTGAACTACAGGTACAACAGAAACAGGAAGTAAGAGTGAGAGAAAGTTGTGGTGAAAGAGTACAGTAGGGTTCGCCACCATCCCCTGCCAGAGCCTCGTGGAGCTTTAGGTGTTTTTTCACTCAATAAACACTCACAACGCCCGGTCTGGAAATCGAAACCGCGATCCTATGACCGCGAGTCCGCTGCCCTAACCACTGGGCCATTGCGCCTCCACACACACGCATATAAATGTAGCCTAACCTGAGATTTATAATTAACGATATGTTTACTACAGTAAACAGATTTGTTGCTTACCACAGCAAATCCAAATTTGGAACCTTTGAAGGTGGTTCTCCAGCATGGCCATAGTTCATTGGCTGAATTAGTAAAAGAATAACTCTGACTTCACGCATCACTGAATCATTAGTCAGTCTGAAAAGACTGGTTCACATTAAAAACAAGTTTCTTTTTAGTTCACTTAGACCGACACCACAAAGAGTGCATTGTACTGGCCTTTTGATCTTTAGAGAGTTAACGTGTGTGATAGAGAAGGTGCCATGAAATATGATTAATGCTCTACTTTTCCAGCATGTGTCATCAAAACATGCTGGGGAAAATAGAACTTTAAATATGTTGCATTGTGTGCACATATATTGGGATGGAAGCAAAAAAGAATCAAGATTTCAGCTCTCCTGTGTGTGGGCCACAACAAGTCTGACATCACCAAGCAGCTCAACATCGCAGAGAGGCTCAAGAATGGGAAAGACCTCAAAGATCGACCGCAATCAGGCAAAGCTCAAGTTGTCAACCGTTTGGCTGTGAGAAAGGCCTTCAAAAGTGATCCAAAGCTCAAAATGACAGTGCTCATGAAGAACATCTCAACAACATCTTGGTGGCCATGGTGTCCAAGGCAACCAACTGGTACTTAGAAACAAATACCACAAATGTGATAACAATTCTATTCCACTTCAACAGCCATTTGGCAAACCAAACCTTGCAAAACCAGCATTCTCTCTAAAATCTAATTTTCTGTTGCACAATCTAATCTGTCTAGCAGTAATCTATAAATTCAGTAAAGCTCTGTTTATTCTTCATCAAAACCATACTTGGCAACCACATGGTTCCAGGTTTGGTCCTTGCAGGATAAAACTATGTAAGAGGCCATTGTGTGTGTGTGTGTGTGTGTGTGTGTGTGCGTCTGAACTAACTGGCTAACTGTGGTTCTGCAATTGTATTTTTATTATGGATATCAGTGAGGTAAGTAAAGAAGAAAAAGTTTCAGCTATGAAATGAAAACCAAATTGTTTGCAGAGAACTTACCCCTGTATTTTGGCAATCACCAATGAGATATATATTATGTATAACATTAATATTAGTATACTAAAACATATAAAATGATAGACAGCCAAGTAAATAGACAGACAGACATAGTTAGTCAGACAGATACATACACATATGTACAATAGAAGCTTCTTTCAGTTTCTGTCAACCAAATTCACTCTCAAGGCTTTCATCAACCTGGTTTTATAGTAGCAGATGCTTGGGGCAAAATGTTGCATGTGAGATTAAACCAGAAACCACATGGTTAGGAAACATTCTTCTTTACCATATAGCCATGCCTACACTAAGAAAGTAAACAAGTATATAATGACATAAATAATATATAAATATATGCATAAATCCATATATATATATATGTACATACCTACATCTATATGTATACATACATGCATATATGGGTACAGGACATCACAAAAACGTTAAACACAATGAGAAACGAAAACATAAAGATGAAGACAGAAAACGAACTTTTTTTTCGAACAACGAAAAAAACAAACAGAGAAACGAGACATGCAACATAAAGAATATTTCCCTTCTTCAGTTGTCTCTGTTCCATCTACTCCGCGTTTCGAAGGCAAGGACAATACACGACTTCGTTGGAACAGTCTTTCCCGCAAAGCAAATTAATTAATTAAATTTGTAATTTTTTGCGAAGGGTGAAAGTGTAAATAAGAACAGGACAGTGAGAACAAGACAGAACAGTGAAAACAAACGGTAAGGGCTGTTAGGCCAAGACGATAGAAAAATTATTATTTTGAACGCGAAGTTAGATGTGAATGAGAGACAAAAAAAATTCACGTCTTCTCTATAGGAAGGCAGGAAGTAGAAAGAAAGAAGAAATACTTTGTTAAATGTCTTTTCCTTTATTTAATGGTGATATAATTGCTTTCATATATTAATTTATATAATGTGGTGTTTGGGCTGTGACGAGCTATGTGTTGTGGTGGAGAGGGGTGAGGTATAATTGGGCCTTCACAGCATTCTGCCTCACGTGCTGAGAATCGCAGCCCACCAGCGAGGAAGCCCTTTAGGGACTCCCCATGCTCAAGCATGTCACTCTGCCCAAACAACCAGGCAAAATGCTTTGAGGTGATGGCACAAGACTGTTCTCACCGCCAGCACTCCAGCCCTAGATTCCATAACCTCATCTAAATTCTTAACTAGTTCCCTTTCTATTCTCGATCTATCTAAACTTAGCTGATTGCTAAGTTTAGACTCTAAACAAATGGCTCTCTTGAGGGTGTGCTACCATCTATTATTAATGATGGCGCCACATAGTGCCCTCTGTACTAATTCCTTAATTTGGGCACGGAAGGCTTCACAAGTCAAAATAGACTTATTCATCTTCCAGTACCTGGGTCCCTGGCTATGACATTTAACTATACGCACCTCACATGTCACAAATTTGTGATCTGTGTAAGGTACAATACAAAATTGTGGACAACTAAAAGTATTCCAATCTCTTTCTCTAATGAATACCCTGTCTATATAAGATTTATGTGAGCCGTCGTTATTACTCCACGTCCAATGTGGAACACTCGGCTTATCCAGTCTGTAACGGTCTACTAGATTATAGCTCTCTAGTAGACCCTTGAGGCCAGGATTTCCCCTCCTATGAGTTGAGCCAACACTATCCACCTGTGCATCGAGGATAGTGTTAAAGTCTCCTAACAGAACTACCGTTTTTGACGTCACTAGAAAGTGCTCTAAGTCTCGATAAAAACCAGACTGCCTACACTCCTTAGGAGCATAGACAGCCAGCAACCTGAAGGACTGTTTACTCTTGTGGGTCACATCTAGAATGGCCATTTCAAAGCTGACGTCTCTGATATCCTCTGGATACCTTCCCTTCAGTTCCAAAAATAGGCCCGTGTCCATTTTTACGAATCTAATATTTAGGGGCGTATCTTTAGTTATTTTGAAAACTCGAGCCTTGTGGTGCGCTCTTATGATGGTAGACAACGGCTCATTTTTTTCCATGTATGAAACAATTCTTTCTTGTGTTTTGGGGAGGAGTTTGGTAAAAGGTTTCACCATGGGGTTGGTTTGGGGAATTTTGCTTTGTGTCTCTGTTCTGTGCTTAACTGATTTTTTTTGTTTGGGGAGGGGACTCTGAGACTTGTGCTTTTTTCTCTTTTGTACAATACTGTGGTATACTCTATTTCATCGCTCTTATCTGTTTTTTTTTCTGCCATTGTTCCCTCTTCCATTTCTGTTGTATTTTCTGGCTTTTCCTTTCTTCCTTTTACCACCTTTGCAGCTTTTTGGGAGGGGGCTTCATCTTTCTTTTTCATGCACTTTGAGCAGACGTGACCCTTTTCTCCACATTTGAAGCAACGAGGCCTACGTCACTCAATGGCTACTCTCATAGTTAGCCCCTCCTCTACAAACACCCTATTGGGCAAATTTTCTAGCATTTCGTTCGACGCTTGAATGACCATCTCGAGCGTCTGGCCTTTCCATTTGATGGTTTCTTTTTTTCTCATTTGTAATATCAACACCACCTCCTCCATGTCACATATGACCGCTGCTGCTACCCACATAATTTCATAACCAGCTGGTATCTCATCATTGTAGACATATTTTAGTCATGCTTTTTAGCTCTCTCTAGTTTTGGGCTGTGGAGGCGCAATGGCCCAGTGGTTAGGGCAGCGGACTCGCGGTCATAGGATCGCGGTTTTGATTCCCAGACCGGGTGTTGTGAGTGTTTATTGAACGAAAACACCTAAAGCTCCACAAGGCTCCGGCAGGGGATGGTGGCGAACCCTACTGTACTCTTTCACCAAAACTTTCTCTCACTCTTACTTCCTGTTTCTGTTGTGCCTGCAATTCAAAGGGTCAGCCTTGTCACACTGTGTCATGCTGAACACCCCTGAGAACTACGTTAAGGGTACACGTGTCTGTGGAGTGCTCAGCCACTTGCACGTTAATTTCACGAGCAGGCTGTTCCATTGATCGGATCAACTGGAACCCTCGATGTCGTAAGCGACGGAGTGCCAACAACAGTTTTGGGCTACACGCCCAATTAGCCCTCTGCAAGAGTTAGCCTGAAAGTCCACACGGAGTGCAGCTTTTAAGCTAGTTTTTAATAAATTAATAGTTAAACAGTATTATTCTTATTGATAATGTAAGCTTAATACAAATACGTAAATAAAAAATGTCTTTTATTTCATTTTATTGAAATTTGATAAATATTTATTTTAAAAATTGGTATTCATTTCATTATTTTTGTATAAACACTGGAGTTCGAATAAAGTAAAATTTTATCATAATAACTACGTAACATTACGTGCTGTGTGACAGGTAACATCCAAATGCATAAATATGCTTTAATTGTTATCTTTTTCCTCTTTCAGTTGACTCACTCAATATATTCCAACGTAGGCTTTTTGTCACTGGTGGAGCTGGCTTTGTGTATGTTCTCTTTTTAATTCCTTTTGTATTATATTTGCTATTCAGAGATCAAAGTAACTTCATTTAAAATAAGTTGACATTCAGTGACTATTTACTCTATCAATTAAAGAAAATTATTCTCTATGTCATATTGTGCATTGTGTCTTGTACCGACTACCGGCCTCCGTGCAGGTGACACGTAAAAGCACTCACTACACTCTCTGAGTGGTTGGCGTTAGGAAGGGCATCCAGCTGTAGAAACACTGCCAAATCAGACTGGAGCCTGGTGTTGCCATCCGGTTTCACCAGTCCTCAGTCAAATCGTCCAACCCATGCTAGCATGGAAAGCGGACGTTAAACGATGATGATGATGATGAAATCCTTAATTTGTTTCCCCTACTTTTCTTGGCTAGAATTAACCACTAAGGTATATTATGGTTATAGGAGGCGCAATGGCCCAGTGGTTAGGGCAGCGGACTCACAGTCATAGGATCGCGGTTTCGATTCCCAGACCGGGCGTTGTGAGTGTTTATTGAGCAAAAAACACCTAAAGCTCCATGAGACTCCAGCAGGGGGATGGTGGCAAACCCTGCTGTACTCATCCACCACAACTTCCTCTCACTCTTTCTTCCTCTTCCTGTTTCTGTTGTACCTGTATTTCAAAGAGCCAGCCTTGTCACACTCTGTGTCATGCTGAATCTCCCCGAGAACTACGTTAAGGGTACACGTGTCTGTGGAGTGCTCAGCCACTTGCACGTTAATTTCACGAGCAGGCTGTTCCGTTGATCGGATCAACTGAAACCCTCGACGTCATAAGCGACGGAGTGCCAACAACAACATATTATGGTTATATTTGTACTTGTCTCCAAGCTAATGAGTGTACTCTATGTGGTTGCTCATACTGCTCAAAATAACAGCTAAATTTCTTCAAATCACACACAACCATCTTAAAAAATACAACCACACATTACATAATGTAGTCATGAATATGCATAAAGGTGAGATGGTTATAGCTGGAACAACAGCATATTTTTGGGTAAACACCTTCAATTTATTTCATATTTATTATTTTATCAATATTAAATCATCATCATCATCGTTTAACATCTGCTTTCAATGCTGGCATAGGTTAGATGGTTTGACTGGAACTGGTAAGCCAGAGGGCTGCACCAGGTTCCAATCTGATTTGGCATGTTTTCTACAGCTGGCTGCCCTTCCTAACACCAACCACTGCAAGTGTGTAACGGGTGACTTTTACGTGCCACTTACATGACACTAGCAATAGCCTTGACTACAATGACACTGGTAACGGCCACAACTATGATTTCACTTGGCTTGACGAATCTTCTCAAGCACAGCATATCGCCAAGGTCTCAGTCACTTGTCATTACTTTTGTGAGACCCAAAATAAATATTAATCTTAAATGAATATGTGATATAGCATGCTATACTAAAAGAAAAGGAAATGGGGTTGGCTGTGATACATCCTATGGAAACCTGTTTCCAATATTATAAAAGCAAGCCCTCCAATGTGCACACTAAGGGAGACACAAACATGGCTGACCAAAATCAACATGGAGAAGATCCACAGAAATTGAAGCACTGGCAGGCTGCCACACCTAGGGATAAAGATTCCTCTTGTTGGCATCCTACGCTCCACAGGAAGTTAAATGACTAAGATAATGAAAAAGAATACTAAAATGTTTTTTTTTCCCCCAGAGCTGGTTGATCTCATATCTCCTTCACTTGTGCACCTCCAACCCACTTGTTTCTCTACTTTTCATCACTATTGTTACTCTGAACCCCTTCAGTCTAACACCTAACCAATTTCCCTGTCCTTCTTGCTCAGAACATTGATCTTTTAAAATCTTCTCTTTGCTTATGTCTTTTCTGTAGGTGTTGATCTGCAGCAGTTTAAATAGAATGTTAAAAGCTCAATAGTCTCAAAAAGCCCTCAAAGGTTCTGGGTACTGCACTTTGTATCAAACTCAGCAAGCAAAAAACATAAAAATATCTTGATTAATTGAATCCCCTCCTCCGTATCTTGACTATGATGTCACTCACTTGGCTGTTATTGCATCTCAGTGTAATTTTCTTTAGTCTATATATATATTATTAGTTTGAATCAACAGTACTAAGAAAGTATGGCATCACAATATTGTCACAGTGAAGCAGTACAATATTTTTAAAACAATAGATCACATACTGATAAAATGGCATTGACTGGAAAATCTAAGAGAATAAACTAGATTAAAGTGTCATAGCTAGAAAATACTTCAGTTTTGAACTTAGTGTTTTTATTCTATGAATTTTTAGTAGAAAGTGGGTTATACATCTTTAGATGTATACCTGACTTTCCTACTATAAAATTAGAATATAACGGAACGCTGAACTCCAGACCATCAACTTAAACAACACTTATTCAGGTGGTAAATATATACATCTTTAGTTCTTGTTGTTACAGCTTCTGTTGTGTATGAGCATAGTTGTTGAGACGTTATTCTGTAGTTGTGAGCGAGCTGTCGAGTGTAAGTCCGAAAGATGTAGAGAGACAGCTTAACACGTAAAGAGACTGTCTCCAGGCTGGAGTATTAGAGACACTCTTGACACGTCCGTGCTCATGGTCGGCCAACCGAAAAAGAGAAAGATTAAAGCGGGAACGCTTGCTTGTTTAATTCCACGCATGCATGAGACTACGCATGCGCACGGCGTTACTACAAATTCAACTGGTATGTGCTTGCTTGAAATGTGGCAACATGTAACTATTTTGCTTTCAAAAGAATTAGCTTCTCTTATGCTACCAAGTATTGATCAATCTCACATCCCAAATTTGTATGAAGATAAAGATGGTTATACCTTGAGTGTTGTCAGACACTTACCAACCTATATCAGCCAGACAATAGGATCAGTGGTGGTTCCACTTTAGCAATTTACAGAGGTTTAGTAGAAGGGAAGAATGATGATATTTTCGAAGAAACTGAGTGTCATGAACGAACTTGTCTTTGTTTCAGAATAGTTTCTGATCAGAGATTCCTGTAGATAACTTCCAGAAGTCTCTCACCTGATAGTGCTACTAGTTTGAGATAAACTCTGCAAGCAGAGAAGTATCATCAGATGAACCAATCTGAAATGCACCTATCTGAGAGTGATGAAACCATTCTCTACACATTTGTTCAGTGTCTGACTTGTGGAATTACTTCGAGCAGCTGCTGATGTGTGTAGGATAATTCCAGCTGTCAGCCAAGTCCTTTTTGAAGATTGATCCACTGCCCATCATTAACTGGGCAGGGAAGGTAGTCTTCTGTGTGGTAGCTGTTGCCAAAAATGTTGTGTGGTGGACAAGTTTTAAGAGGGCTGAGAACAAATGCTTTCCTCTTTGGTTAAGCTCTTATCAACTTAAAAAGGAAGGTAAGCATAGAGAGGGAGTAGCTATCCATGAGTGAGTTTTTGAAGGTCGGGTGAGAGTGGCAGAAATGGCAAGAGTGGATTGAATCACTCTAAAATTACACCTGTAGGTCAGAGAATGACTGTTGGAGAGGGTATCTGCCCTTAGTAATCAGGTTGATTTAGGATTTGTGCAGTTCCTGGTGTGGCCCCAAAATAGACATCCTCCTGTATCAGAAGGGCTGTTTTGTCATCAACATGTTTGTATACTATACTCTTTACTCTTTTACTCTTTTATCTGTTTCAGTCATTTGACTGTGGCCATGCTGGAGCACTGCCTTTAGTCGAGCAAATCGACCCCAGGACTTATTCTTTGTAAGCCTAGTACTTATTCTATCGGTCTCTTCTGCCAAACCGCTAAGTTACGGGGACATAAACACACCAGCATCAGTTGTCAAGCGATGTTGGTGGAGGGGGGACAAACACACACACACATACATATACATATATATATATATATATATATATATATATACGACGGGCTTCTTTCAATTTCCGTCTACCAAATCCACTCACAAGGCTTTGGTTGGCCCGAGGCTATAGTACAAGACACTTGCCCAAGGTGCCATGCAGTGGGACTGAACCCAGAACCATGTGGTTGGTAAGCAAGCTACTTACCACACAGCCATTCCTGTTTACTTACATTTTATTTTTTTTTTTTAAATCATTCTACTTAACATAAATCTCCACACTTTATGTCTGTCTTTGTATTGTCTCCATCACCTGTCAACCTAGCACTTGGTGTCATTTCTTCTGCCTCTTTAATTTTTGAGTTCAAAAAGGATCAGTTGATGTAATCAACTAAACCCCTCTATCTAAATTGCTGATCTTATACCTAAATTTGAAACTATTATTAATATTTTGTTTTATTTTTGTAGTGGTAGCCATCTTGTGATCCATCTTGTGGAGAAATATCCAGAATACTTCATTGTTAATTATGATAAAGTAAGAAACATTTTCTTCTATTTTATTAGCAAAAACTTAAATTATTTTCTTGTATACTTCTTGGATTTTTCTAAACATATATGTATATTATCCTCTGTGTTCCCAATCTTTACTCCCAGCTACAGGAAGTCCTCGACCAACTCTAGTGGCTTCCCGCCTACATTCATAATCTTCTCTGACTTAATGTTCTTTACCAGATACTTCATCTTATTCTCATTCATTTTCAGCCCCTCACTCATCAATACAGTCTCCACCTCCTGCATCAATTCCTCTGCTTCCCTTACTGTGTTTGTCACCAGAACTCTGTCATCAGCAAGTTCAGCAACTTCAGGAGGGCTGCCTGTCACCTGATAACCTATCAATTTGGTAGGCAAGCTAGTCAGATTGACTACATTCTCACCAGAAACTAAGATACATGGTTGCTCTAAAATGCATAGACTTTCCCGAGTGAAGAATGTACCTCTCTGCATAGGTTAGTCATTGGTGATTTCAGACTACAGGTTAGAAGGATTTCAAGAACCAGACCAAGCTGAAAAAGAAAGATATGGAAGCTTAAGGATCCTTTGGATAATCAAAGATTTAGAGACATCCTAACTAAAGTGTTTAATGAGAAGGAGGTGGAGTTACAGCCATGTAACATAGGGGTTAACTGGAAGTACCTACAAGACTGTGCATAGTGCAGAAAAAAAAATGCCAAAATCAGTACAAATTTGGGGAAAGGTGTTTGACAAAATTCAGAAAGTTTCAAAAATGTCTTTTTTTTTTTTTCTCACCAAGAAAGTGTCCCCCATTGTTTTTAAGTTTATAGTGCAAAAACAAATTGAACAAAATTGGTGTCTGGAAAAGAAGGGTTAAAAAGATGATTGCATAAATTTCCTAAAACTTTTTTTGCAATGCTGTGTTGAAAAACACATTTGAAAAATCCCTATCAAAATGGAGAAAATCCTCCTTGTGCAGGTGTGCTATTCTGAACATCTGTTAAGGCATTCTATTGTGGAAATTACCCTGCAACAACAGGATATACTCAGCTCAACCAGTGTGTGTGTACTTGATATATATATATATATATATATATATATATATATATATATATATACTTATATATATATGTATATGTGTGTGTGTGTGTGTGTGTGTGTGTGTGTGTATAGATAGATAAATATATTTAAGTTTTTCTTTTTGCAGTTGAATTACTGTTCTTCATTGAAACCTCTTGAGCATCTCTGCACAAAACCCAACTACAAATTTATTGAGGTAAGTGATACCACGAATAATTTAACATACACAAAATAGGTTACTTCACCATCTTCATTTGCATACACACACACACACACACACACACACACACACACACACACACACACACACACACACACACACTATGATATAGGGATATAGAAGAAAACATTAGTGTGTTGGCTGAAATGCCTTGACATTTATTCTGGTTCTTTGAGTTCTGAGATCAATTCCTACGAAAGTCAGCTTTGCTTCACATCTTCCAGTGTCAATGAAGCATGAACCTTAGGTTGTGGACCAGTAGAATCATTAGAGTGTCAAATGAGCTGCTTTGCAATGTCTGTTCTTGCTGTTTGCATTCTTCAGTTCAAATTCTGCTGTGGCCTATTCATGTGGTTGACATAATCCATCACCCAGTCTAACACCATCATTTAATCCTCGAGACTCTTTAGTGGGTTCCACTCTGTTGCAAGCATTCAGGCTAAGGTTCTGGTTTCATGATATACGTCTTTCCTTTCCTTCCTTTAGTCTTGGGGGTTTTATGAAGGGTCATGGGAACTGCTCTTCCCTCATGATTAATAGATAAAAAAAAAAGAGTGAAACTGAGTGAATGGAGAGTATGAAAGTCATTGAGATGGATTCTCCCAGCCTTGTTCTACAGTGTAATGCTATTTTTGTCTAATAAGGTTTTGAAAAAGGTCATGAAGACTGCACTTCTTCTTGACTAAGTGATAAAAAAAAAAAATGCAGTTTCCACGAGGAGAGAAGAATCTTACAGTTCAGGCTATTACTCTTAATCTTAAAGTGAAACAGAAAGTGAAAGTAGTGTTGTCACCCATATATCCAATCAAATCAACCCGGTTCAAATCTCTGATGTAATAACTAAAATTTTGATTTCTTGTTGCTTTTTTTTCAGGGAGATATTTGTGATCCTCAAACTGTATACGATGCACTTAAAAACAACAACATTGACACTATCCTCCATCTTGCTGCTGAATCGCATGTCGGTATGTGGATATATCTTATAAAATACAGCTTGTCATCATCATCATTGGTTTTTTATATACATTTTCCATGTTGCATGACTCAGTGGCTCACAATCATGAGGTTGTGAGTTCGATTCCTGGACCAAATTGTGTGTTGTGTTCTTGAACAAGACACTTTATTTCATGTTGCTCCAGTTCACTCAGCTGTGGAAACGAATCATGACGTCACTGGTGCCAAGCTGTATCGGCCTTTGCCTTTCCTTTGGATAACATTGGTGTTGTGGAGAGGGGAGGCTGGTATTCATGGGTGACTGCTGGCTTTCCATAAAACATTTTTAGCAGTCTTATACTTTGGAGGGGAACTTTCTAGGTGCGATCCCATGGTCATTCATGACTGAAGGGGTCTTTACCACTTCCATGCTGATATGGGCTGGATGGTTTGACAAAAACCAATGAACCAGAGAACTGCATCAAGCTCACATGTCTGCTTTGACTGCCCTTCCTAATACCAACGACCTCACGCATTGTACTGAGTACCTTTTATGTGACACCAGCACTAGTGAGGTCACCAAGTAACATGTAAGACAAGACCCTTCAACTGGTGGTGGCGGTATAGTATTAAGGGAGGGTGCTTGATGCCAGATAATGAGAAGTTAAAGTATGATAAAGGGACAGAAACAGGCATCATGCAGTAGAAGAGGTACAGGGTTGCTGAGACTCCCCTCGGTCATGACTGACCATGGGATTACACCTAGAAAGTTATCCTCTGAGGCACAAGTTTTTATGGAAGACCAGCAGTCGTCCATGCGTACCAGCCTCCCCTCTCCACGCCACCAGTGTTATCCAAAGGAAAGGCAAAGGGGCCGATACAGCTTGGCTCCTGTGACATCGCAACTCATTTCTACAGCTGAGTGAACTGGAGCAACGTGAAATAAAGTGTCTTGCTCAAGAACACAACACACTCCCTTTTCAGTTTGTAAGATAGAAATTTAAATGTAATAAAATGTTTTAAAAGAAATTTAAAGTGCCTATGTAATAACTGTAAACCTACTTTTAGGCCACCCTGTGTATATATATATATATATATATATATATATATATATATATATATATATATATATATATATATACAGGGTGGCCTAAAATATATATATATATAATAAGGTTATGAAGGGTATTGGATTCAAACAAACCCAAAGATACAGGTAATACCAAGTAAGTGCTGTATACCGACTAGTTTTGCCCCATTCATTGTATAAACAAGAGTGGGGTATATAACATAGGTCATGTATTAGCGTGTGTATGTATAAAGAGAGAAAAGGATAAAGAGAACAATGGCAAAGTTAGAAATATATTTTATGGATAAAGTCTTACAGCTGTTTCAGGGAAAATCCAATGTATCCCTTCATCGGAGACGGTAATAGTAGAAGAATGGATTATTACATCTATAGGAGGAGAGTTGTAGTAAGACGTGAGAATAACTGACCATACAACTGCTCACTACTGTTCCTCACTTGAATTGCTTCTTTCCCCCTTCCCTTCCTGTCTTGACCTCTTAACCCTACACACATCTCTCACTTGATTTGGGCTATCCTTTGAGTAAACAACGCACAGAGTACACTGGACACGATATGATATATATCCACCTTTGCTACTACAATCATCTCCGGAAAATGCCCACAAGGATTCTTTACATGGATGTTTACTGCTGGAATGAAGCTCCACTCCAAGTACTGTTTCTTCTTTGTTCTTTTTTCAGCACATCGCTCTCACGTCTTACTACAACTCTCCTCCTATAGATGTAATAATTCATTCTTCTACTATTACCGTCTCCGATGAAGGGATACATTGGCTTTTCCCTGAAACAGCTGTAAGACTTTATCCATAAAATATAATTCTATCTTTGCCATTGGTCTCTTTATCCTTTTCTCTCTTTATACATACATACATACATACATACATACATACATACATATATATATATATATATATATATATATATATATATATATATATATATATATATATGTATATTACCTTTGTACTTGGCTTTTGTTGACATGTAAATGTTAAATTAATTCTGTATTAACACTGCCTACTCCATTGTTGTTAATTATATGTGTGTGTGCGTGTGTGTATTTATATGCATATATGTGTATATGCTCATACAAACCCATGCACATATATGTTCAAGACAAAAATTAATACATTGTATTAGTTATTAGTTTAACTCTCAATGAGTGATTAAGAAAGTGGAAGTGTCTGACATTCTGAGCTTAAGTTCGTCTTCGAAAATTATCTAAAAGAAAGAAAATGTGTACAGGAAAGAAAGAAAAATGTGAGAGATTAAGAAATATGTGTTGTCCTGTCTTAAGTCATGTTGAAAATGGTGGAGGTCAAATGACTAGAAGTGACACACAAGGAATGAAGTAACAAACATGCACACACACATACATAGACTAGTGTGGTGTGAAAAGTATTGCTTCCCAACCCCATGGTTCTGGGTTCAGTTCCATTGCATAGCAACTTGAGCAAGTGTCTTCTATAGCCTCAGGCAAATGAAAGTCTTATGAGTGGATTTGGTAAATGGAAACTGAAAGAAGCCTGTCGTGTGTGTGTGTGTGTGCATATGTATATAAAGTATATATATATATATATATATATATATATATATATATGTAGACGGTTTAGATATAGATTCAAGGTTGAATATGGTACTTATGCGTAGGCACCCGAATATCGTATCCCAAAAGGATAGGTGATCAAAATCAAAAAATAAGCAACACGGATTTCAAAGGTGATTGCAGTACACACGTTTCATGCTACTCCAATTTATTTAAGTAATGCGAGCATTACATTAAATGCAATATGAAGAGCAATCTTCAGCTGCATGAAAATGCAGAAAATTACTGTAGAAAAGACATATTATAAATTTGGCAACATTTCAAATCCAAGTGGGAGAGAGAATACATAAAAATCCAAATGTGAGGAAGAATACATATATATAAAGGAGAATATATGTATGTATATAAAGAGAGAAAGAGGTCACAAAAGTGACAGAGGGTAGTGACTAGCACCACTTTTGCTAATGATAAGAGTTAAACCAACTCAAAACCACAAATGCACTGTTTCAAGTGACTGACAAATGGACGTGAGTCCCCAGTGTACATAATTGGATTGCGATTTCGGATTTTGATGTAGACCATCTTAATCCTCATCAGCAATACTTAACGCCTCGGGTTAAACTCAACTACCTCTGTCAGTCTTATAAGAAAACCACTGAAAACGTGTGCTTATTTCCAAATCTGTAAAAGTATAAACAACACTTTAGGTTCTAATTGCTAATAAACCACCTTTTTTTTAATTTGGTGCATGTGTGTATGTATGTGTGTGTGAGAGAGTGTATGTGTACTTGATAATAAAAGATATAAAGGCGCATGTTAGGATTTGATTACAGTAATAAAAACAAAAGCTAACAAAACAATCATTCTTTTGATAGTACTGCGTTTGCTTACAACGATGATCAGTATCAACATGTGGTATTTTCTAAGAGTAAGGTACACTCCATGAGTTAAACATCTTGATCAATATGTACCACTGATTTCTTGGCTGTTTGTTCTACCCTCTCTTCATTCAACCTTTCATGCACTCCCAATATTTATTTATAATACTGACTAACACAACACCTAATATGTTTTATTGTACTTTTTCCTTTTTCTTTTGATTTTTCAGATTTGTCATTTGAAAATCCCCTGAAATTTTCATTGACAAATGTTTATGGAAGCCATGTTCTCATAAATGCTGCTAAAGATCTGAATATAAAATTATTTTTCCACATGAGCACAGATGAGATATATGGTGGTGCACATAATGAAGTGAGTTTTTTGACATTGATATTAATTAAAAGTGATCATAATTATTAATTCAACAGATTTAAGCTATTTCAGAAATAAAACAACAGGCTTGAAATTCTGCTACATCTTTTTCCTTTTGTTTTATAAAATCAGTCCTACAAATTGTCTCATGAATAATGTTGCAATCAGAGCAAATATTGTTGTTGAATCAAGAGGATACACAAGCATAGTTTCCTGTAGAATATTATACACATTTCATAAAACATGTTTACAAATTAAAATCTAAATTTAGCAAATCCATTAACATTAGAATTGTTCAGTGTTACTGAACTGAAGACTTCAGTAAAAAAAAAAAACATTAATTTCATGTGTTCTCACAGATTATTACGAAATATGCATATTTAGTAAAATCACATTACTCAGAAAACTTTCAAAGAGAAACATCAGGAATCTCTGAAAACCAGCTTTATCTTGAGAATAAAATGAACAGAATCCTTCTTTGAATAGAATATTGCTAAAAGCTGGAAATACTTTGGATCAATTTCTTTGTCATTACATAAAGTTTTCAAAAATTATTCATGACACATGCCAAATCCAATGGCAAATTGGGCCAAGATGATTAAGAAACTCTGGTCTGAGGCTAAATTCCAGTGTGATAGTAGCAATTCTGTAAATCCACAAGGAAATCGAAGTCACTATTATGAGATAGAAATGCACTTATCAATTGGGTAGTGTTGTCACCATGAAGAGCAGTGAAATGAAAGCTGTTGTACCTGCTTATATCAAAGAAGACAAGGTAATTTGAAAGTGAGATATCTTGGACATGGACATGATACAATATCAGTAATGTAATTCAAGCTATAAACTTTATTGTTGATTATCCAGTACCCTATCCCGTTAGTCATCCATGTCCTCATACATATACATACACAACCAAAACTTTTAAGATTTTACTTCTCTTAGATAATTACTCTCAGTTTTAGGGTGTATATTTGAAATATTGTTTTAGTTTACTGCATTTCAAATAAAATTAGTAAGGTTAACATTACTTGAAAATGGATTGACATCATCGAGTACCAAACAAATTGTCTTGCAATATTTACCGAGCACTCCTTTGTCTTCTGAGTCCAAATTCCTCCTGGACCAATTTTGCATTTCAGTATTATTATGTCAATAAAATAAAGCTAAATCAAATATCAAGGTTAATATCGTCGTCATCGTCATCGTCGTTTAACGTCCGCTTTCCATGCTAGCATGGGTTGGACGATTTGACTGAGGACTGGTGAAACCAGATGGCTACACCAGGCTCCAATCTGATTTGGCAGTGTTTCTACAGCTGGATGCCCTTCCTAACGCCAACCACTCAGAGAGTGTAGTGGGTGCTTTTACGTGTCACCCGCACAAAGGCCAGTCAGGCAGTACTGGCAACGACCACGCTCATCTCGCTAGAGAAACCTCATGTGTCACCCGCACAAGAGCCAGTCCAGGGGCACCAGCAACGATCCCGCTCGAAAATTCCACAACAACCCCACAAGAGCCAGTTCAGGGGCACCGGCAACAATCTCGCTCGAAGAAATTTCATGTGTCACCAGCACAAGAGCCAGTCCAGGGGCACTGGCAACGATCTCGCTTGAAAAACCTCATGCGTCACCCGCACAAGAGCCAGCCCAGGGGCACCGGCAATGATCCCGCTTGGAAGATTTCATGTGTCGCCCGCACATGAGCCAGTCCAGGGGCACTGGCAACGATCCCGTCCCGCTCATATATAATGTATCATAATATCCCTTAAAATGGGAAGCTTTGTTTCTATGTTAGAAATTACAAGGCATGTACGCTAATCGAAATATTTCCTTTCCATATTTATTACAAGATATGTTGTGAGGAAAGCAGTTTCCAACCAAGCAATCCATATGCTGCAACTAAAGCTGCAGCAGAGTGCATTGTGATGTCATACTGGAGAACTTACAAGGTAAAAAGCATTTTTTCCTACTGTGTATATTTGTTGATATTGTGGGTGTCCAGCTTCTACTGAAACCATCACCAACAATTTACCTTGGCACAGACATGACAGTGTAGTTAAGAAGGTGTATTCACAACTACACGTTTTTTTTTAGATTCAGCCCCAATGTTACATCCTTGAGTGAGTACTTTCTACTATTGCCCCGGACTGACCAGTGTCTTTTTAATGAATTTGATAGACAGAAATTCTATAAAACTTGTATGAGAACATATATACACATGTGTGTGAGTGTGTGTGTGTGTATTTCACTTGGCATTGCCAATACTAATAACATGATGTACAACTCAATATGTGCATACTTCTGAACAAAGATTTAGTCGAGTGCAGAGCAGTAATAAGAAAAAGAGATGACAAAGGAATAAACGATTATCTTATGAACTTACGTTCATATATCTATCTATCTATCTATCTATCGATATATATATATATATATATATATATATATATATATATATATAGACCTCGCTCAAATGACTTTTCACGTGCCAGTAAGGTGACGCTGGTAACAATCACGCTCAAATGGTGCTTTTTACGTGCCACCAGCATGGAAGCCGGACAGCTGCTCTGGCAATGATCACGCTCGGATGGTGCTGTTAGCGCTAGCCATGTTAGTATGGAAAACAACCGTAAAACAAATGAACATGATTGTTTCTCACCCAACCTCACCATTATAAGTTACCTCTAATCATAAATGATGACTGCTTCTTCACCAGTAGTTACCTGCAATTATGATTATTTCTCACTTTCCTTATTAACAGTTACCTGTGATTATGATCCGTGCCAACAACATATATGGACCTCACCAATACCCTGACAAGGCAAGTTAAAAATATTCCATCAACATCTCAGATTATTTTAGTATTTTTGCTTTCTTTTTGTGTTCATGTTGTTCTTTAGCTTCAAGTTAGCACTAATCAAAATGGATTCACGGTCAAAAGCATTCCAGTCTTTGAAGAGAATATTGCTAAAAGCTCAAAACACATTGGGCTAATTTTCCTGCCATTACTCAACACCAGTAAAAAACATTAATGTCAAGTTGGGCGAAAACGATTGAAAAACTCTGGTGATGGTAGCAGTTCTGTAAATCCACGAGGAAGTTGAACTCCCTATTATGAGCTGAAAATGTACTTATCATACATATGTACTTTGAGCAATTAATTTGGAAGACCCTAGTGGAATGTATAATTGCAGCACATGGCCACAGTATAGTGTGGAGTGGTAGTTGTGATTGAGATCCCAGATCTTCGACCATGGGTCTATGATATGACAACAGGCATATAATACAGATAGATTAATGTTCAAACTGGATCACAAACCTAAAATCCAGCATCAAAGGATGGGAGATGTTTACATGTAATCTATGTAAACAAGACTTGGGTATAGGAAATGAATTGGTCAAATGATATATTTCACTTGAGTTTGAAAATTATTTATTATTTCTGATTTGTTTTTAATTCACTTCCCCTGGTGAAATTTTTCAGATTCTTCAACTTTATCCTTTGAATAGTCTGATACCAGGTCTTACAACTTCAGTTTTTCATGTCTTTTGGACATGGTTATTTATATGATTATTAATTCGTTATATAATAGCACTCCAGTAACCACTACTTATACCCTTCTAACTTGATTGTCTTTTAGCCCTCATTGTTATTTACATTTTATGCTTAAAGTTTTCCTGGAGTTGTCATGCTTTTGCACATATGGAGGATTTTTAACATTTTGGCAGTTAGATGTTTAGACAAATGTGTACTTAGTAGGAGATTGTTGTCCTGTCCTTTCTTGTCTTTTCTTCTTAATTATTTTTCTTTTTCTTTGCTATTCAACCCTGTCACATATGCTCATAGCTTCATACACTCTGCTGTGTCACCTTATTCTCTTTCGAATGAATGGCCATTATCTTGTTGTTATAACTGACCACTACCCACCACCATCTATCTCCTCTTTGTACACTCCATTCTCTCTCCTATCTATGTAGAACTATTATGAACTATCTCCTGGTTTTCTACTTAATTATATTTATACCCACATCTGCATAACTAATTTATTAATGTTTTGATGCCATTAACAATAATCTGTCCATTTTTTAATTTGTATCCATGTGTGTGTGTATGTGTGTTGGGGAGAAGTGTGTTCACATGGATGGTGATTTTCTTGCAGTTACTGATTCTGCAAAGAAAGAAGCTTGGAAATGCTACTATGGAAGGCTACTAGATGTAGACAATGCATGAGAGGAGAGAGAGTCTGCCTACTGTGGATCCCAAAGGAGGACTGACAATCCAAATAGACAGTATCATGGTAGGTAAAGCCATGAAGACCAGGAAAGCCCCAGGCCCCTCAGGAATCACTGATGAGATGCTTAAAATATCAGGTGGTGTGGGTTATGGCCTAATCACCCATATAGTTAACCAGGTTGTACATGAGGGAGTCATACCCAAAGACTGGTGTAGCAGCATCATTGTCAACTGCTTCAAAGATCGCTGTGACCTAACTTACTGTATTTAGAATATTAATTCCAATTCTTTAATCCAAGAAATTTGGAATTTTGTAAACGTATGAATTTTAAACATACACACACACACACACACACACACACACACACAGAGAAAATCTGCCTTTTATAGATAAGATTCACAAGAAAATGTTTTCAAACTTGTTTACCTTGGATGTTTTGTCTAAGTTATTATTACTTGTGTTGAAAGTAAACGCAGATGGAATGTTTGATTATATGTTTGTTTCAAATAGGTTTGTAGAGGTATAGATAAATAGTTGAATGATCTCCCTTGCAAGAAGGATCATAGAGTAATCTCCCTTCCTAAGTTTCTTGAAACATCAATACCACGAAACTTAATTTTTAATTATTCAAGAAGCTTGGCGTTTCTTTTGGAAGTTTGTAGAATGTCTAGCATTCCATTGATAAAAACAGCTTGCCAACCCAGCTTTTCTTAGTTGATTAGACTTAGAGCCATTTACATCGTTGCTGTGTCCATCTATTTCTCTATGCTTCATAGCTGATATGACTGAGAGCCGTCACTTCACTGTTTTACACTTCCTATGCACTTTCATGCATCAGATTACTTCGTTCAGCTAACTACTACAATTTGATTCTATGTATTATGATTGAAAGAAGAATTATATTTTTATGTAGTAAATGTATAGATCTTATATTTATTCTTTCATCTCTGTATAAACTCTTGTGATAACATAACATGCAGCCACATCAAACAGTGTACTATCTATATATTTCACTACAGGTTATATCACGATTTATCTCTCTACTTCTGAAAGATGAAAAATGGTTGGTTAGAATTTTTTTCTCTTTTTTTTCATTTTTTTATTATTTAACCTCAGTCAAAGAGATCTGTGGTCTAGTCTTGGGAAGAGGTCCTATAATAATTGCCATGTAAACTGTTAAACACTATTCCATGATTTAGGTTAAAATATTCACTGGTCATGTGTTGCATATGGATGAGGACATCTGTGTGAAAAAGTGCACACCCTAGCAATAGAGGGAACCTGTGGAAGAGGTAGACCCAGGAAGACCTGGGATGAGGTGGTGAAGCACAACCTTCAAACATTGGGCTTCACCGAGGCAATGACAACTGACCGAGACCTTTGGAGAAATGCTGTGCTTGAGAAGACCTGGCAAGCCAAGTGAGACCGTAACTGTGGCCTATGCCAGTGCAGCATAACGCACCCATTTAAGAGTACCTTTCAATTACTGGGCAATAAACTGTGCTTGCGAAGACCTGTTGAGGCAGGTGAAGTCATTGTCGTGGCCAATGACAGTACCAGTTGATTGGCACCTGCGCCGGTGGCACGTAAAATACACCATTTGGGCATGGCTGATGCCAGTGCTGGCTGACTGGTCCCATGCCAGTGGCATATAAAAAGCACCTTATGAGTGTAGTCATTGCCAGTGTCTCCTGACTGGCTCCCGAGTGGGTGGCACATAAAAAAAGCATCATTCAAGCATGGTTGATGCTAGTACCACCTGACTAGCCCTCATGCTGGTGGCATGTAAAAAGCACCCACTACACTCTTGGAAGGGCATCCAGCTGTAGAAACTTTGCCAGATTGGATTGGAGCCTTCTAGCTTGCCAGCCCTCAGTCAAACCGTCCAACCTATGCCAGCATGGAAAGCAAATGTTAAACAATGATGATGATGATGAAGACAACACAGGCGGTGGTGGCATGCAATCTTTTACACTTAACTTAATGTGGCCTTTCAGACATGAAAAGAAAATCCATCCTCGTATTATGCATTAAGTTATCTTATAGTAAGTGATCAACAATTGGTGGTTAGGTAAGCAGTCAAATGAAATATCAAACTATCTAAAAGTTATCTATTTATATTTCTCATTGTTTCTTTTCAGCACCATTCATGGAGATGGGCAAAAAGTACGAAATTTCGTCTATGTCAGTGATGTCATCAATGCCATTGATATTCTTATCCATAAGGGTAAACATGGAGAAATCTACAATATTGGCAGTAAATTTTCAATTTCCATTCTTGGGCTGGCAAAACTTCTAGTAAAAAAAGTAAGTATTAATATATATATATGTTCTCATTACTATCCATTGGACATAAGAAGTATCTGATTTGGTGTGCAAGTGGGACGAATGTGCTGATACGGTCATGTGTTGCATATGGATGAGGACAGCTGTGTGAAAAAGTGTTACACTCTAGCAATTGTTCAATGCTAGTATAGATCTGGTGGCTTTTACAGATTCTGGGTATTTAAGAAGAAGTGTCTTTATAGCTAGCTGTCCTTTTTATTGTAAAATGCAGAGTCTGTTGTCAGCCAGGCAGACTTCGTCAAGTAGAGATTAGGTATCTTGTCTAGTGACATAACATAATAGTTGTTACAAGCTTTGAACACATGAACATGTTGTTGTTGGCACTCCGTCGCTTACGACGTCGAGGGTTCCAGTTCATCCGATCAATGGAACAGCCTGCTCGTGAAATTTATGTGCAAGTGGCTGAGCACTCCACAGACACGTGTACCCTAAACGAAGTTGTTGGAGAGATTCAGTGTGACAAGGCTGACCCTTTGAATTACAGGCACAATAGAAACAGGAAGTAAGAGTGAGAGAAAGTTGTGGTGGAAGAGTACAGCAGGGTTCGCCACCATCCCCTACTGGAGCCTCATGGAGCTTTAGGTGTTTTCGCTCAATAAACACCACAACGCTCGGTCTGGGAATCGAAACTGCGATCCTATGACCGCCAGTCCGCTGCCCTGACCACTGGGCCATTGCGCCTCCACACATGAACATGTAATCAGCGGTCTTTCACATTAACATCCTAGCCTCTGAGCTTCATAGAAATTACTTCACTTCAAAGCAATTTTAGGCAGTTATCTTACAGTATACCAGACAGATCCCACTTACTAGTACAGGTACCTTGATAAAGTACACCCAGTACACTTTGTAAAATGGTTAGTGAATGACCCTCTAGTTTTGTTCGGGGCTTGACAGCCCTTTATAGTGTCCCTATAAAATACATCCAATACACTCGATTGTTGCCAGTGCCCCTGGACTGGCTCTTGTGCGGGTGGCACATAAAATACACCATTTTGAGCGTGGCCGTTGCCAGTACCGCCTGACTGGCCTTCATACGGGTGACACGTAAAAGCACCCACTACACTCTCTGAGTGGTTGGCGTTAGGAAGGGCATCCAGCTGTAGAAACTCTGCCAAATCAGATTGGAGCCTGGTGTTGCCTTCCGGTTTCACCAGTCCTCAGTCAAATCGTCCAACCCATGCTAGCATGGAAAACGGACGTTAAACGATGATGATGACACTCTGTAAAGTGACCAGTGATAAGAAATGCATGCAAGTGTAGAAACTAAGACAAAACTAAAATGTACAAGTGTGATATGACCCTTTGACATATCTAAGAGGCAATAGATTCAAATAAGAACTGTCTCATATCATGACCTGTGCAACCCATGCCAGCATGGAAAGTGGATTTCAAATGATAATGATGTTGATGAAGGTGATAATATCAGTTCAAAATTGTTACACCTTGTGTATACTTGCAAAACGACTGGCAAAACGACTAGCACAAGGATTGATTTGATAACATTAGTAGACATAAAAACTTAAGTAGCACAGGAATGTTGGTTGAGGATGATAATTAAATAATAAAGGTGATGGAAAGGTAGGATCAGTAGAGTATTGGACAAAAATACCTGTTAATCATGGCTCTTTATTTTGTAAGTTCAAATCCTGCTAGGGTCAACTTTGCCTTTCCACCCACCAAGGATCAAAAGAAAAAAAATAATGTGAAGTTAATCATATAATCACCTATATCCCCTCTACTAATATAGAGTTCAATAACTGAGTAATCTTTGCTGGTGGCGAGTAAAGGCACCCATTACACTCTTGGAGTGGTTGGCATTAGGAAGGGCATCCAGCCGTAGAAAACCATGCCAAATCAGACTGGATTCTGGTGCAGCCTTGGAGTGTGCCAACCTGGTCAAACTGTCCAACCCATGCCAGCATGGACAATGGACGTTAAATGATGATGATGATGATGATGATGATGATGATTTTAAACTCTGTAACATATCAATAAAGGAGTGTAAGATTTGTCAGTTTATGGTGTAGATTTAGAAACGATCATCATCATCATTGTCATCATCATCATCATCGTCATCATCATCATCTCAACTGTTGTCACTGCTACTACCACAGCTAATAATGATCCCATCAACACTAACAAAACCCCTAAATGAGCCAGTGAGGAAGCCTCTACATAGTTGCATGACTGCTAGAAATAGCAGCCAAATGTTCTTCAAATCACACATTACAGTCTTTTTAAAAAGGACATGTTGGATTATGTAATTATAGATGCACTAAGCTTGACAAAAAGCTATGGTGGTCAAGGCTGGAGTATTTTTGCTCATAGATTTGCTCAGTCATGGCTGACCCTGGGACTAAAGCAATAACAGTAAACCATATACTTTCTCAATTTATCTTCACTGATTAAATTCATTTTTAGTCCAGGACTGTTGTGGATAAAAGCTAAGATTTTAAGTTACCTATTTTAAAATAGATAATTTATTTTGAAACATTTTAAATCAATTTATTTTTAATAAATGGATAAGGCGTCTGACTTCGAATCAGAAGATTGCGAGTTCGAGTCTCATCGTGGTTGTAAAACTTTTAGAGGATGAGGTGGCCGAGTGGTTAAGGCAATG
>NW_028315480.1:0-33220 GCF_046866305.1 Octopus bimaculoides
ACTGCCAAACCTGCCACTGTCTGCATTGTCACGTTCTGAAGACAGAATCCACCCTCAAGTAACAGTAAAAGTCAGCCAATCTTCCAAAAGAACAGCTAATCCAGCTGCTGCTGCTACTGCTCAGGGAGAGGGCCCCTTACCAACTCGAGCAAAAAACAGTAGATTACCAAATATCCCAGGAAAATCTAAAGTGACCAGTGAACACCCCTATGTTAATACTTCTACAACACATGCTGGTATGTACTGTAGTACTTGTCTTTTTCATGGCATAGTGAGATGGGGAGATCAGTGGGGGTGGGGGTGGCCTTTATTAGGATCTCGGAGACTGGGACTAATACCAGGAAGGACCTCAGAGGGTTACTACTGCTGCAGGAGGAAATAATGTATCAGGACACTGAGTTGCCCTCCCCAACTCTGACTAGATATCTGCCCTGAATACTTACAAAACACTGAACCCTGCTAAAAGCACTGAAGTGCTGGGTATCACATATTTAGGTCTGTTACCCTTTGTGGCCCGAAAGCAGTTATATCTGTGTCTGTTGTTTCACAGCCTGTCTTCTTCTGGACTGGAGCAACGTGAAATAAAGTGTCTTGCTCAAGGACACAACGTGTCACCGGGAATTGAACTCACGACTTTACAATCGTGAGCTGAATGCCCTAACCACTGAGCCATCTCGGCCCCTTCACTGTTCTTTATAGGTGAAGTGGACAAAGCACAACCTCAGTGACCTCCATCGATACAAGTTGGTTATATCTTGGTTTAATTGTTTTCTATTTTTCTTCTTTTGTAGATTATTTAGAATTGGTAGATGAAAACTGCAGTGAAGACAAGTCAGAAGGTTGGTACATTTATCATCAACAATTTCATTTGTGAGATTTCCTAACATTTCCAAAGAATAAGTCCTGGGGTCGATTTGTTCGACTAAAGGCAGTGCTCCAGCATGGCCACAGTCAAATGACTGAAACAAATGAAAGAATAGTAATGAGTTTAAAGAAACATACACACACACACACACACATATATATATATATATGCACACATATACATACATATATGTACATATATACTCACCCACATGTTTGTACACACATACACACATGTAGAGCTAGGTGAAATCCTCTGGCTTGCCAGTTCCTGTCAAGCAGTCCAGTGAGGAAAACAGATGTTAAATGATGATGATGATGATGATGATGATGTGTGTGTATTAATTAGTGATTTAGTGAAAGACATTAACACCAGTATCAAACATGAAAAGCGTTTTTCAATATAAAAATTTTCTCTTCAACTGTTTAAAATTTCAGTGAAATAATGACATGTCTATTAAAACCAGAACGAAAAAGGCCAGAAATAATTTGTTTATAATGGTGGGAATTGTTACATATGTTATAAATAACAGTGTGTAAATATTAGAGAGAAAAAATAGAAACAGCTTTCAACTACTTTTTTACTCAATAGTTCCGGGTTTAGCTCCACTGTGTGGCACCTTGGGCAAGTGTCTTCTACTATAGCCTTGGGCCAACCAAAGCCTTTTGAGTGAATTTGGTAGATGGAAACTGAAAGAAGCCTGTTGTGTGTGTGTGTCTTTGTCCCCCACCACTGCTTAACAAGTGGTGTTGGTGTTTACATCCCCGTTACTTAGCAGTTCGGCAAAAGAGACCAATAGAATAAGTACTAGGCTTTAAAAAAATTAAGTTCTGGGGTTGATTTCTTTGACTAAAAGCCATTCAAGGTGGTGCTCCAGCATGACCACAATCAAATGACTATAACAAGTAGAAGAATATTTAGATGTTATTATTTAAAGCTTTATGGTGGCAAAATGGCAGAATTGTTAGTGTTGGAGAAAATGGTTAATGGAATTTCTTCCAGCCTTATGTTCTGAGTTCAAATGCTGCTGAAACTCACTTCACCCTTGGGGTCGATAAACAGAGTACAGATCAAGTACTGGGGTTGATGTAATCGACTAGACCCCTTTACCCCGCTTGCAAAGTTACTGGCCTAGTGCTGAAAATTAGAAACAATTTTCTATAGCCTAATGTACTTTGGGCTCCACCATTATAAACAAATTATTTCACGTTCTCTCAAAGTTTTTAAACTGCTAATGATGTAAACTAACAATGTATGATAAATGTTCAAATAGAAAATCTTATATTTGGAAACTAAGAATATTTTTTTTATTTTTTTTTTTTACCTCACTTGTAGATTTACTATACGAAGAACCAGGAGAGAGCTGTTTCCGACCAACAGAACCAATACGAAAATCATCCAGCAGCACACTTCTGCCGTAACCTGATGTTTAACAGTGATGGCCATGTTCTTGGCAAGCGCATGACGCCTGCAATTATCGTATGGACAAAAGAGATGTGTGACAGTTAAATGGTTTTGTATCATGGTATTTGTGATGTGTGTCACAGAAAGAACAGAGAAATCAGAGATGACGGAAGGAAAAAACTCTTCTTATATATGTGTGTGTGTGTGTTTATATATACATACAGTGTGTATATACATACATATATATGATATGTCACCAGGTAATGAGGTGACAGGTTGGCAGTTCGTTTCCTAGCACTGACACTAACCCCCTTGAAGCAAAGTTGAAAATCTTCAATGAGAATAATTGATGTTTCTCTGCGTGTGTGTGTGTGTGAGTATTTATGTATAGAAATATAAACGAATCTACACATTCATGTATATTATATTTGTTCACAGAAATAAAAGAATATATACATACATACATATATATAAGGTCATTAAAGGTGTGAAACTGAGTGTTAACAATTGGTTGATAACTGATGAAGAATTAGGGAACTTTTGTGTTTGTTATCTCCTGTCCAGTTGTACACTCAGTATACATTATGTCGTTTGTTTATTTACCATACATTTTCTCACTTACTAAATATATATATTTATATACATATGAGGTCTCATCAATAAGTATCTGAACTGTTGCCATAGTAACGAAGCTGAAGTACACACAGTAAAGCCATTTGGCAAAGATTGGCTTTCATCTCTGCTGTGCATGCGCACTAAGTTTTAACGTTCTCCCTCACTTCTGCTGTTCACAGCAGTGCTTGGAAGGAACGTGTGTAGCATGTGATTGTTTCATTGACCATGACAGAGAAAGTTGTCATGGCGATACCTTCCCAGAGGCCTATGCAAAGTTGCATAGAGAAGGGTGTATGAGCCGCACACAAGTGTACAAGTGGTTCAGATGTTTCCAACGAGGTCAAAAACATGTCAATATTGAGGAATGTTCTGGGAGACCTGCAACCAGCTGAACTGAGAAAGACATTGCAGATGTGCAGGCAGCTATGAGGAGAAATCGTCGAATCACCATCCGTGAGTTATCAGAGGATGTGCAGATTAGTTACGGTTTAGTTCAGTTCATTATCACTAAGGATTTGGGTATGAGACGCGTGTCTGCCAAGTTTGTACCAAAACTGCTTTCAGCTGAGCAAAACGACATTCGGGTTTCAGTTGCACAAGACCTCCTTAGCTGTGTTCAGAATGATGAAAACTTTTTGAAAACTTTGGGTATTATATTAGTAATAATAATAATAATAATAATAATAATAATAACAACAGAGTAAAAATTAAAAGAAGAGTGCCATTGTCATCTAGTGACACACAAGATGTCAAAACACCATTCATTAGATAACAAACGGGACTCTTCTTTTAATTTTGACTCTATATCTTCTGGAGGAGTTATCTCAATCCTTCATATATTAATAATAATAATAATAATAATAATAATAATAATAATGATAATAATAAAAGAGTAAAAATTAAAAGAAGACTGCCATTGTCATCCAGTGACACAAGAGATGTCAAAACATTGTTCATTAGATAACAAACGGGACTCTTCTTTTAATTTTGACTCTATATCTTCTGGAGGAGTCATCTCAATCCTTCATATATTATTAATAATAATAATAATAATAACAGAGTAAAATTAAAAGAAGAGTCCCATTGTCATCCAGTGACACAAGATGTGTCAAAACATTGTTCATTAGATAACAAACGGGACTCTTCTTTTAATTTTGACTCTATATCTTCTGGAGGAGTTATCTCAATCCTTCATATATTAATAATAATAATGATAATAATAATTATAACACAGTAAAAATTAAAAGAAGACTGCCATTGTCATCCAGTGACACAAGAGATGTCAAAACATCGTTCATTAGATAACAAACGGGACTCTTCTTTTAATTTTGACTCTATATCTTCTGGAGGAGTTATCTCAATCCTTCATATATTAATAATAATAATGATAATAATAATTATAACAGAGTAAAAATTAAAAGAAGACTGCCATTGTCATCCAGTGACACAAGAGATGTCAAAACATCGTTCCTTAGATAACAAACGGGACTCTTCTTTTAATTTTGACTCTATATCTTCTGGAGGAGTTATCTCAATCCTTCATATATTAATAATATTAATGATAATAATAATTATAACAAAGTAAAAATTAAAAGAAGACTGCCATTGTCATCCAGTGACACAAGAGATGTCAAAACATCGTTCATTAGATAACAAACGGGACTCTTCTTTTAATTTTGACTCTATATCTTCTGGAGGAGTTATCTCAATCCTTCATATATTATTATTAATAACAATAATAATAATAATAATAATAATAATAATAATAATAACAGAGTAAAAATTAAAAGAAGTGGCCCATTGTCATCCAGTGACACAAGAGATGTCAAAACATCGTTCATTAGATAACAAACGGGATTCTTCGTTTAATTTTGATTCCATATCTTCTGGAGGAGTTATCTCAATCCTTCATATATTATTAATAATAATAATAATAATAATAACGGAGTAAAAATTAAAAGAAGAGTCCCATTGTCATCCAGTGACACAAGAGATGTCAAAACATTGTTCATTACATAACAAACGGGACTCTTCTTTTAATTTTGACTCCATATCTTCTGGAGGAGTTATCTCAATCCTTCATATATTAATAATAATAATAATAACAGAGTAAAAATTAAAAGAAGAGTCCCATTGTTATCCAGTGACACAAGAGATGTCAAAACATCGTTCATTAGATAACAAACGGGACTCTTCTTTTAATTTTGACTCCATATCTTCTGGAGGAGTTATCTCAATCCTTCATATATTAATAATAATAATGATAATAATAAGTATAACAGAGTAAAATTTAAAAGAAGACTGCCATTGTCATCCAGTGACACAAGAGATGTCAAAACATCGTTCATTAGATAAGAAACGGGACTCTTCTTTTAATTTTGACTCTATATCTTTTGGAGGAGTTATCTCAATCCTTCATATATTAATAATAATAATAATAATAACAGAGTAAAAATTAAAAGAAGACTGCCATTGTCATCCAGTGACACAAGAGATGTCAAAACATCGTTCATTAGCTAACAAACGGGACTCTTCTTTTAATTTTGACTCTATATCTTCTGGAGGAGTTATCTCAATCCTTCATATATTAATAATAATAATAATAATAATAATAATAATAATAATAATAACAGAGTAAAAATTAAAAGAAGAGTCCCATTGTCATCCAGTGACACAAGAGATGTCAAAACATCGTTCATTAGATAACAAACGGGACTCTTCTTTTAATTTTGACTCTATATCTTCTGGAGGAGTTATCTCAATCCTTCATATATTAATTATAATAATGATAATAATAATTATAACAGAGTAAAAATTAAAAGAAGACTCCCATTGTCATCCAGTGACACAAGAGATGTCAAAACATCGTTCATTAGATAACAAACGGGACTCTTCTTTTAATTTTGACTCTGTATCTTCTGGAGTAGTTATCTCAATCCTTCATATATTAATAATAATAATAATAATAATAATAACAGAGTAAAAATTAAAAGAAGAGTCCCATTGTCGTCCAGTGACACAAGAGATGTCAAAACATCGTTCATTAGATAACAAACGGGACTCTTCTTTTAATTTTCACTCTATATCCTCTGGAGGAGTTATCTCAATCCTTCATATATTAATAATAATAATGATAATAATAATTATAACAGAGTAAAAATTAAAAGAAGACTGCCATTGTCATCCAGTGACACAAGAGATGTCAAAACATCGTTCATTAGATAACAAACGGGACTCTTCTTTTAATTTTGACTCTATATCTTCTGGAGGAGTTATCTCAATCCTTCATATATTAATAATAATAATAATAATAACAGAGTAAAAATTAAAAGAAGAGTCCCATTTTCATCCAGTGACACAAGAGATGTCAAAATATCGTTCATTAGATAACAAACGGGACTCTTCTTGTAATTTTGACTCCATATCCTCTGGATGAGTTATCTCAATCCTTCATATATTAATAATAAAAATAATAACAGAGTAAAAATTAAAAGAAGACTGCCATTGTCATCCAGTGACACAAGAGAAGTCAAAACATCGTTCATTAGATAACAAACGGGACTCTTCTTTTAATTTTGACTCTATATCTTCTGGAGGAGTTATCTCAATCCTTCATATATTAATAATAATAATAATAACAGAGTAAAAATTAAAAGAAGAGTCCCATTGTCATCCAGTGACACAAGAGATGTCAAAACATCGTTCATTAGATAACAAACGGGACTCATCTTTTAATTTTGACTCCATATCTTCTGGAGGAGTTATCTCAATCCTTCATATATTAATAATAATAATAATAACAGAGGAAAAATTAAAAGAAGAGTCCCATTGTTATCCAGTGACACAAGAGATGTCAAAACATCGTTCATTAGATAACAAACGGGACTCTTCTTTTAATTTTGACTCCATATCTTCTGGAGGAGTTATCTCAATCCTTCATATATTAATAATAATAATGATAATAATAATTATAACAGAGTAAAATTTAAAAGAAGACTGCCATTGTCATCCAGTGACACAAGAGATGTCAAAACATCGTTCATTAGATAACAAACGGGACTCTTCTTTTAATTTTGACTCTATATCTTCTGGAGGAGTTATCTCAATCCTTCATATATTAATAATAATAATAATAATAATAATAATAATAATAATAATAACAGAGTAAAAATTAAAAGAAGAGTCCCATTGTCATCCAGTGACACAAGAGATGTCAAAACATCGTTCATTAGATAACAAACGGGACTCTTCTTTTAATTTTGACTCTATATCTTCTGGAGTAGTTATCTCAATCCTTCATATATTAATAATTATAATAATAATAATAACAGAGTAAAAATTAAAAGAAGAGTCCCATTGTCGTCCAGTGACACAAGAGATGTCAAAACATCGTTCATTAGATAACAAACGGGACTCTTCTTTTAATTTTCACTCTATATCCTCTGGAGGAGTTATCTCAATCCTTCATATATTAATAATAATAATAATAACAGAGTAAAAATTAAAAGAAGAGTCCCATTGTTATCCAGTGACACAAGAGATGTCAAAACATCGTTCATTAGATAACAAACGGGACTCTTCTTTTAATTTTGACTCCATATCTTCTGGAGGAGTTATCTCAATCCTTCATACATTAATAATAATAATGATAATAATAATTATAACAGAGTAAAAATTAAAAGAAGACTGCCATTATCATCCAATGACACAAGAGATGTCAAAACATCGTTCATTAGATAACAAACGGGACTCTTCTTTTAATTTTGACTCTATATCTTCTGGAGGAGTTATCTCAATCCTTCATATATTAATAATAATAATAATAATAACAGAGTAAAAATTAAAAGAAGACTGCCATTGTCATCCAGTGACACAAGAGATGTCAAAACATCGTTCATTAGATAAGAAACGGGACTCTTCTTTTAATTTTGACTCCATATCTTCTGGAGGAGTTATCTCAATCCTTCATATATTAATAATAATAATAATAATAATAACAGAGTAAAAATTAAAAGAAGACTGCCATTGTCATCCAGTGACAAAAGAGATGTCAAAACATCGTTCATTAGCTAACAAACGCGACTCTTCTTTTAATTTTGACTCTATATCTTCTGGAGGAGTTATCTCAATCCTTCACATATTAATAATAATAATAATAATAATAATAATAATAACAGAGTAAAAATTAAAAGAAGAGTCCCATTGTCGTCCAGTGACACAAGAGATGTCAAAACATCGTTCATTAGATAACAAACGGGACTCTTCTTTTAATTTTCACTCTATATCCTCTGGAGGAGTTATCTCAATCCTTCATATATTAATAATAATAATGATAATAATAATTATAACAGAGTAAAAATTAAAAGAAGACTGCCATTGTCATCCAGTGACACAAGAGATGTCAAAACATCGTTCATTAGCTAACAAACGGGACTCTTCTTTTAATTTTGACTCTATATCTTCTGGAGGAGTTATCTCAATCCTTCATATATTAATAATAATAATAATAATAATAATAATAATAATAATAATAATAATAATAATAATAATAACAGAGTAAAAATTAAAAGGAGACTGCCATTGTCATCCAGTGACACAAGAGATGTCAAAACATCGTTCATTAGATAACAAACGGGACTCTTCTTTTAATTTTGACTCTATATCTTCTGGAGTAGTTATCTCAATCCTTCATATATTAATAATTATAATAATAATAATAACAGAGTAAAAATTAAAAGAAGAGTCCCATTGTCGTCCAGTGACACAAGAGATGTCAAAACATCGTTCATTAGATAACAAACAGGACTCTTCTTTTAATTTTGACTCCATATCTTCTGGAGGAGTTATCTCAATCCTTCATATATTAATAATAATAATGATAATAATAATTATAACAGAGTAAAATTTAAAAGAAGACTGCCATTGTCATCCAGTGACACAAGAGATGTCAAAACATCGTTCATTAGATAACAAACGGGACTCTTCTTTTAATTTTGACTCTATATCTTCTGGAGGAGTTATCTCAATCCTTCATATATTAATAATAATAATAATAATAACAGAGTAAAAATTAAAAGACGAGTCCCATTGTCATCCAGTGACACAAGAGATGTCAAAATATCGTTCATTAGATAAGAAACGGGACTCTTCTTTTAATTTTGACTCTATATCTTCTGGAGGAGTTATCTCAATCCTTCATATATTAATTATAATAATGATAATAATAATTATAACAGAGTAAAAATTAAAAGGAGACTGCCATTGTCATCCAGTGACACAGGAGATGTCAAAACATCGTTCATTAGATAACAAACGGGACTCTTCTTTTAATTTTGACTCCATATCTTCTGGAGGAGTTATCTCAATCCTTCATATATTAATAATAATAATAATAATAATAATAACAGAGTAAAAATTAAAAGAAGACTGCCATTGTCATCCAGTGACACAAGAGATGTCAAAACATCGTTCATTAGCTAACAAACGGGACTCTTCTTTTAATTTTGACTCTATATCTTCTGGAGGAGTTATCTCAATCCTTCATATATTAATAATAATAATAATAATAATAATAATAATAATAATAATAATAACAGAGTAAAAATTAAAAGAAGAGTCCCATTGTCATCCAGTGACACAAGAGATGTCAAAACATCGTTCATTAGATAACAAACGGGACTCTTCTTTTAATTTTGACTCTATATCTTCTGGAGGAATTATCTCAATCCTTCATATATTAATTATAATAATGATAATAATAATTATAACAGAGTAAAAATTAAAAGGAGACTGCCATTGTCATCCAGTGACACAAGAGATGTCAAAACATCGTTCATTAGATAACAAACGGGACTCTTCTTTTAATTTTGACTCTATATCTTCTGGAGTAGTTATCTCAATCCTTCATATATTAATAATTATAATAATAATAATAACAGAGTAAAAATTAAAAGAAGAGTCCCATTGTCGTCCAGTGACACAAGAGATGTCAAAACATCGTTCATTAGATAACAAACGGGACTCTTCTCTTAATTTTCACTCTATATCCTCTGGAGGAGTTATCTCAATCCTTCATATATTAATAATAATAATGATAATAATAATTATAACAGAGTAAAAATTAAAAGAAGACTGCCATTGTCATCCAGTGACACAAGAGATGTCAAAACATCGTTCATTAGATAACAAACGGGACTCTTCTTTTAATTTTGACTCTATATCTTATGGAGGAGTTATCTCAATCCTTCATATATTAATAATAATAATAATAATAACAGAGTAAAAATTAAAAGACGAGTCCCATTGTCATCCAGTGACACAAGAGATGTCAAAATATCGTTCATTAGATAACAAACGGGACTCTTCTTGTAATTTTGACTCCATATCCTCTGGAGGAGTTATCTCAATCCTTCATATATTAATAATAATAATAATAACAGAGTAAAAATTAAAAGAAGAGTCCCATTGTTATCCAGTGACACAAGAGATGTCAAAACATCGTTCATTAGATAACAAACGGGACTCTTCTTTTAATTTTGACTCCATATCTTCTGGAGGAGTTATCTCAATCCTTCATACATTAATAATAATAATGATAATAATAATTATAACAGAGTAAAATTTAAAAGAAGACTGCCATTATCATCCAGTGACACAAGAGATGTCAAAACATCGTTCATTAGATAAACGGGACTCTTCTTTTAATTTTGACTCTATATCTTCTGGAGGAGTTATCTCAATCCTTCATATATTAATAATAATAATAATAATAACAGAGTAAAAATTAAAAGAAGACTGCCATTGTCATCCAGTGACACAAGAGATGTCAAAACATCGTTCATTAGATAAGAAACGGGACTCTTCTTTTAATTTTGACTCTATATCTTCTGGAGGAGTTATCTCAATCCTTCATATATTAATTATAATAATGATAATAATAATTATAACAGAGTAAAAATTAAAAGGAGACTGCCATTGTCATCCAGTGACACAAGAGATGTCAAAACATCGTTCATTAGATAACAAACGGGACTCTTCTTTTAATTTTGACTCTATATCTTCTGGAAAAGTTATCTCAATCCTTCATATATTAATAATTATAATAATAATAATAACAGAGTAAAAATTAAAAGAAGAGTCCCATTGTCGTCCAGTGACACAAGAGATGTCAAAACATCGTTCATTAGATAACAAACGGGACTCTTCTTTTAATTTTGACTCCATATCTTCTGGAGGAGTTATCTCAATCCTTCATATATTAATAATAATAATAATAATAATAATAACAGAGTAAAAATTAAAAGAAGACTGCCATTGTCATCCAGTGACACAAGAGATGTCAAAACATCGTTCATTAGCTAACAAACGGGACTCTTCTTTTAATTTTGACTCTATATCTTCTGGAGGAGTTATCTCAATCCTTCATATATTAATAATAATAATAATAATAATAATAATAATAACAGAGTAAAAATTAAAAGAAGAGTCCCATTGTCATCCAGTGACACAAGAGATGTCAAAACATCGTTCATTAGATAACAAACGGGACTCTTCTTTTAATTTTGACTCTATATCCTCTGGAGGAGTTATCTCAATCCTTCATATATTAATTATAATAATGATAATAATAATTATAACAGAGTAAAAATTAAAAGGAGACTGCCATTGTCATCCAGTGACACAAGAGATGTCAAAACATCGTTCATTAGATAACAAACGGGACTCTTCTTTTAATTTTGACTCTATATCTTCTGGAGTAGTTATCTCAATCCTTCATATATTAATAATTATAATAATAATAATAACAGAGTAAAAATTAAAAGAAGAGTCCCATTGTCGTCCAGTGACACAAGAGATGTCAAAACATCGTTCATTAGATAACAAACGGGACTCTTCTTTTAATTTTGACTCTATATCTTCTGGAGTAGTTATCTCAATCCTTCATATATTAATAATTATAATAATAATAATAACAGAGTAAAAATTAAAAGAAGAGTCCCATTGTCGTCCAGTGACACAAGAGATGTCAAAACATCGTTCATTAGATAACAAACGGGACTCTTCTTTTAATTTTCACTCTATATCCTCTGGAGGAGTTATCTCAATCCTTCATATATTAATAATAATAATGATAATAATAATTATAACAGAGTAAAAATTAAAAGAAGACTGCCATTGTCATCCAGTGACACAAGAGATGTCAAAACATCGTTCATTAGATAACAAACGGGACTCTTCTTTTAATTTTGACTCTATATCTTCTGGAGGAGTTATCTCAATCCTTCATATATTAATAATAATAATAATAATAACAGAGTAAAAATTAAAAGACGAGTCCCATTGTCATCCAGTGACACAAGAGATGTCAAAATATCGTTCATTAGATAACAAACGGGACTCTTCTTGTAATTTTGACTCCATATCCTCTGGAGGAGTTATCTCAATCCTTCATATATTAATAATAATAATAATAACAGAGTAAAAATTAAAAGAAGACTGCCATTGTCATCCAGTGACACAAGAGAAGTCAAAACATCGTTCATTAGATAACAAACGGGACTCTTCTTTTAATTTTGACTCTATATCTTCTGGAGGAGTTATCTCAATCCTTCATATATTAATAATAATAATAATAACAGAGTAAAAATTAAAAGAAGAGTCCCATTGTCATCCAGTGACACAAGAGATGTCAAAACATCGTTCATTAGATAACAAACGGGACTCATCTTTTAATTTTGACTCCATATCTTCTGGAGGAGTTATCTCAATCCTTCATATATTAATAATAATAATAATAACAGAGTAAAAATTAAAAGAAGAGTCCCATTGTTATCCAGTGACACAAGAGATGTCAAAACATCGTTCATTAGATAACAAACGGGACTCTTCTTTTAATTTTGACTCCATATCTTCTGGAGGAGTTATCTCAATCCTTCATATATTAATAATAATAATGATAATAATAATTATAACAGAGTAAAATTTAAAAGAAGACTGCCATTATCATCCAGTGACACAAGAGAAGTCAAAACATCGTTCATTAGATAACAAACGGGACTCTTCTTTTAATTTTGACTCTATATCTTCTGGAGGAGTTATCTCAATCCTTCATATATTAATAATAATAATAATAACAGAGTAAAAATTAAAAGAAGAGTCCCATTGTCATCCAGTGACACAAGAGATGTCAAAACATCGTTCATTAGATAACAAACGGGACTCATCTTTTAATTTTGACTCCATATCTTCTGGAGGAGTTATCTCAATCCTTCATATATTAATAATAATAATAATAACAGAGTAAAAATTAAAAGAAGAGTCCCATTGTTATCCAGTGACACAAGAGATGTCAAAACATCGTTCATTAGATAACAAACGGGACTCTTCTTTTAATTTTGACTCCATATCTTCTGGAGGAGTTATCTCAATCCTTCATATATTAATAATAATAATGATAATAATAATTATAACAGAGTAAAATTTAAAAGAAGACTGCCATTATCATCCAGTGACACAAGAGATGTCAAAACATCGTTCATTAGATAACAAACGGGACTCTTCTTTTAATTTTGACTCTATATCTTCTGGAGGAGTTATCTCAATCCTTCATATATTAATAATAATAATAATAATAATAACAGAGTAAAAATTAAAAGAAGACTGCCATTGTCATCCAGTGACAAAAGAGATGTCAAAACATCGTTCATTAGCTAACAAACGGGACTCTTCTTTTAATTTTGACTCTATATCTTCTGGAGGAGTTATCTCAATCCTTCACATATTAATAATAATAATAATAATAATAATAATAATAACAGAGTAAAAATTAAAAGAAGAGTCCCATTGTCATCCAGTGACACAAGAGATGTCAAAACATCGTTCATTAGATAACAAACGGGACTCTTCGTTTAATTTTGACTCTATATCTTCTGGAGTAGTTATCTCAATCCTTCATATATTAATAATAATAATAACAGAGTAAAAATTAAAAGAAGAGTCCCATTGTCGTCCAGTGACACAAGAGATGTCAAAACATCGTTCATTAGATAACAAACGGGACTCTTCTTTTAATTTTGACTCTATATCTTCTGGAGGAGTTATCTCAATCCTTCATATATTAATTATAATAATGATAATAATAATTATAACAGAGTAAAAATTAAAAGGAGACTGCCATTGTCATCCAGTGACACAAGAGATGTCAAAACATCGTTCATTAGATAGCAAACGGGACTCTTCTTTTAATTTTGACTCTATATCTTCTGGAGTAGTTATCTCAATCCTTCATATATTAATAATTATAATAATAATAATAACAGAGTAAAAATTAAAAGAAGAGTCCCATTGTCGTCCAGTGACACAAGAGATGTCAAAACATCGTTCATTAGATAACAAACGGGACTCTTCTTTTAATTTTCACTCTATATCCTCTGGAGGAGTTATCTCAATCCTTCATATATTAATAATAATAATGATAATAATAATTATAACAGAGTAAAAATTAAAAGAAGACTGCCATTGTCATCCAGTGACACAAGAGATGTCAAAACATCGTTCATTAGATAACAAACGGGACTCTTCTTTTAATTTTGACTCTATATCTTCTGGAATAGTTATCTCAATCCTTCATATATTAATAATTATAATAATAATAATAACAGAGTAAAAATTAAAAGAAGAGTCCCATTGTCGTCCAGTGACACAAGAGATGTCAAAACATCGTTCATTAGATAACAAACGGGACTCTTCTTTTAATTTTGACTCCATATCTTCTGGAGGAGGTATCTCAATCCTTCATATATTAATAATAATAATAATAATAATAATAACAGAGTAAAAATTAAAAGAAGACTGCCATTGTCATCCAGTGACACAAGAGATGTCAAAACATCGTTCATTAGCTAACAAACGGGACTCTTCTTTTAATTTTGACTCTATATCTTCTGGAGGAGTTATCTCAATCCTTCATATATTAATAATAATAATAATAATAATAATAATAATAATAATAATAATAATAACAGAGTAAAAATTAAAAGAAGAGTCCCATTGTCATCCAGTGACACAAGAGATGTCAAAACATCGTTCATTAGATAACAAACGGGACTCTTCTTTTAATTTTGACTCTATATCTTCTGGAGGAGTTATCTCAATCCTTCATATATTAATTATAATAATGATAATAATAATTATAACAGAGTAAAAATTAAAAGGAGACTGCCATTGTCATCCAGTGACACAAGAGATGTCAAAACATCGTTCATTAGATAACAAACGGGACTCTTCTTTTAATTTTGACTCTATATCTTCTGGAGTAGTTATCTCAATCCTTCATATATTAATAATTATAATAATAATAATAACAGAGTAAAAATTAAAAGAAGAGTCCCATTGTCGTCCAGTGACACAAGAGATGTCAAAACATCGTTCATTAGATAACAAACGGGACTCTTCTTTTAATTTTCACTCTATATCCTCTGGAGGAGTTATCTCAATCCTTCATATATTAATAATAATAATGATAATAATAATTATAACAGAGTAAAAATTAAAAGAAGACTGCCATTGTCATCCAGTGACACAAGAGATGTCAAAACATCGTTCATTAGATAACAAACGGGACTCTTCTTTTAATTTTGACTCCATATCCTCTGGAGGAGTTATCTCAATCCTTCATATATTAATAATAATAATAATAACAGAGTAAAAATTAAAAGAAGAGTCCCATTGTCATCCAGTGACACAAGAGATGTCAAAACATCGTTCATTAGATAACAAACGGGACTCATCTTTTAATTTTGACTCCATATCTTCTGGAGGAGTTATCTCAATCCTTCATATATTAATAATAATAATAATAACAGAGTAAAAATTAAAAGAAGAGTCCCATTGTTATCCAGTGACACAAGAGATGTCAAAACATCGTTCATTAGATAACAAACGGGACTCTTCTTTTAATTTTGACTCCATATCTTCTGGAGGAGTTATCTCAATCCTTCATACATAAATTATAATAATGATAATAATAATTATAACAGAGTAAAATTTAAAAGAAGACTGCCATTATCATCCAGTGACACAAGAGATGTCAAAACATCGTTCATTAGATAACAAACGGGACTCTTCTTTTAATTTTAACTCTATATCTTCTGGAGGAGTTATCTCAATCCTTCATATATTAATAATAATAATAATAATAACAGAGTAAAAATTAAAAGAAGACTGCCATTGTCATCCAGTGACACAAGAGATGTCAAAACATCGTTCATTAGATAAGAAACGGGACTCTTCTTTTAATTTTGACTCTATATCTTCTGGAGGAGTTATCTCAATCCTTCATATATTAATTATAATAATGATAATAATATTTATAACAGAGTAAAAATTAAAAGGAGACTGCCATTGTCATCCAGTGACACAAGAGATGTCAAAACATCGTTCATTAGATAACAAACGGGACTCTTCTTTTAATTTTGACTCTATATCTTCTGGAGGAGTTATCTCAATCCTTCATATATTAATAATAATAATAATAATAACAGAGTAAAAATTAAAAGACGAGTCCCATTGTCATCCAGTGACACAAGAGATGTCAAAATATCGTTCATTAGATAAGAAACGGGACTCTTCTTTTAATTTTGACTCTATATCTTCTGGAGGAGTTATCTCAATCCTTCATATATTAATTATAATAATGATAATAATAATTATAACAGAGTAAAAATTAAAAGGAGACTGCCATTGTCATCCAGTGACACAAGAGATGTCAAAACATCGTTCATTAGATAACAAACGGGACTCTTCTTTTAATTTTGACTCTATATCTTCTGGAGTAGTTATCTCAATCCTTCATATATTAATAATTATAATAATAATAATAACAGAGTAAAAATTAAAAGAAGAGTCCCATTGTCGTCCAGTGACACAAGAGATGTCAAAACATCGTTCATTAGATAACAAACGGGACTCTTCTTTTAATTTTCACTCTATATCCTCTGGAGGAGTTATCTCAATCCTTCATATATTAATAATAATAATGATAATAATAATTATAACAGAGTAAAAATTAAAAGAAGACTGCCATTGTCATCCAGTGACACAAGAGATGTCAAAACATCGTTCATTAGATAACAAACGGGACTCTTCTTTTAATTTTGACTCTATATCTTCTGGAGGAGTTATCTCAATCCTTCATATATTAATAATAATAATAATAATAACAGAGTAAAAATTATAAGACGAGTCCCATTGTCATCCAGTGACACAAGAGATGTCAAAATATCGTTCATTAGATAACAAACGGGACTCTTCTTTTAATTTTGACTCTATATCTTATGGAGGAGTTATCTCAATCCTTCATATATTAATAATAATAATAATAACAGAGTAAAAATTAAAAGAAGAGTCCCATTGTCATCCAGTGACACAAGAGATGTCAAAACATCGTTCATTAGATAACAAACGGGACTCATCTTTTAATTTTGACTCCATATCTTCTGGAGGAGTTATCTCAATCCTTCATATATTAATAATAATAATAATAACAGAGTAAAAATTAAAAGAAGAGTCCCATTGTTATCCAGTGACACAAGAGATGTCAAAACATCGTTCATTAGATAACAAACGGGACTCTTCTTTTAATTTTGACTCCATATCTTCTGGAGGAGTTATCTCAATCCTTCATATATTAATAATTATAATAATAATAATAACAGAGTAAAAATTAAAAGAAGAGTCCCATTGTCGTCCAGTGACACAAGAGATGTCAAAACATCGTTCATTAGATAACAAACGGGACTCTTCTTTTAATTTTCACTCTATATCCTCTGGAGGAGTTATCTCAATCCTTCATATATTAATAATAATAATGATAATAATAATTATAACAGAGTAAAAATTAAAAGAAGACTGCCATTGTCATCCAGTGACACAAGAGATGTCAAAACATCGTTCATTAGATAACAAACGGGACACTTCTTTTAATTTTGACTCTATATCTTCTGGAATAGTTATCTCAATCCTTCATATATTAATAATTATAATAATAATAATAACAGAGTAAAAATTAAAAGAAGAGTCCCATTGTCGTCCAGTGACACAAGAGATGTCAAAACATCGTTCATTAGATAACAAACGGGACTCTTCTTTTAATTTTGACTCCATATCTTCTGGAGGAGTTATCTCAATCCTTCATATATTAATAATAATAATAATAATAATAATAATAATAATAATAATAACAGAGTAAAAATTAAAAGAAGAGTCCCATTGTCATCCAGTGACACAAGAGATGTCAAAACATCGTTCATTAGATAACAAACGGGACTCTTCTTTTAATTTTGACTCTATATCTTCTGGAGGAGTTATCTCAATCCTTCATATATTAATTATAATAATGATAATAATAATTATAACAGAGTAAAAATTAAAAGGAGACTGCCATTGTCATCCAGTGACACAAGAGATGTCAAAACATCGTTCATTAGATAACAAACGGGACTCTTCTTTTAATTTTGACTCCATATCTTCTGGAGTAGTTATCTCAATCCTTCATATATTAATAATTATAATAATAATAATAACAGAGTAAAAATTAAAAGAAGAGTCCCATTGTCGTCCAGTGACACAAGAGATGTCAAAACATCGTTCATTAGATAACAAACGGGACTCTTCTTTTAATTTTCACTCTATATCCTCTGGAGGAGTTATCTCAATCCTTCATATATTAATAATAATAATGATAATAATAATAATAATAACAGAGTAAAAATTAAAAGAAGAGTCCCATTGTCATCCAGTGACACAAGAGATGTCAAAACATCGTTCATTAGATAACAAACGGGACTCTTCTTTTAATTTTGACTCTATATCTTCTGGAATAGTTATCTCAATCCTTCATATATTAATAATAATAATAATAATAACAGAGTAAAAATTAAAAGACGAGTCCCATTGTCATCCAGTGACACAAGAGATGTCAAAATATCGTTCATTAGATAACAAACGGGACTCTTATTGTAATTTTGACTCCATATCCTCTGGAGGAGTTATCTCAATCCTTCATATATTAATAATAATAATAATAACAGAGTAAAAATTAAAAGAAGAGTCCCATTGTCATCCAGTGACACAAGAGATGTCAAAACATCGTTCATTAGATAACAAACGGGACTCATCTTTTAATTTTGACTCCATATCTTCTGGAGGAGTTATCTCAATCCTTCATATATTAATAATAATAATAATAACAGAGTAAAAATTAAAAGAAGAGTCCCATTGTTATCCAGTGACACAAGAGATGTCAAAACATCGTTCATTAGATAACAAACGGGACTCTTCTTTTAATTTTGACTCCATATCTTCTGGAGGAGTTATCTCAATCCTTCATACATTAATAATAATAATGATAATAATAATTATAACAGAGTAAAATTTAAAAGAAGACTGCCGTTATCATCCAGTGACACAAGAGATGTCAAAACATCGTTCATTAGATAACAAACGGGACTCTTCTTTTAATTTTGACTCTATATCTTCTGGAGGAGTTATCTCAATCCTTCATATATTAATAATAATAATAATAATAACAGAGTAAAAATTAAAAGAAGACTGCCATTGTCATCCAGTGACACAAGAGATGTCAAAACATCGTTCATTAGATAACAAACGGGACTCTTCTTTTAATTTTGACTCTATATCTTCTGGAGGAGTTATCTCAATCCTTCATATATTAATTATAATAATGATAATAATAATTATAACAGAGTAAAAATTAAAAGGAGACTGCCATTGTCATCCAGTGACACAAGAGATGTCAAAACATCGTTCATTAGATAACAAACGGGACTCTTCTTTTAATTTTGACTCTATATCTTCTGGAGGAGTTATCTCAATCCTTCATATATTAATAATAATAATAATAATAACAGAGTAAAAATTAAAAGACGAGTCCCATTGTCATCCAGTGACACAAGAGATGTCAAAATATCGTTCATTAGATAAGAAACGGGACTCTTCTTTTAATTTTCACTCTATATCTTCTGGAGGAGTTATCTCAATCCTTCATATATTAATTATAATAATGATAATAATAATTATAACAGAGTAAAAATTAAAAGGAGACTGCCATTGTCATCCAGTGACACAAGAGATGTCAAAACATCGTTCATTAGATAACAAACCGGACTCTTCTTTTAATTTTGACTCTATATCTTCTGGAGTAGTTATCTCAATCCTTCATATATTAATAATTATAATAATAATAATAACAGAGTAAAAATTAAAAGAAGAGTCCCATTGTCGTCCAGTGACACAAGAGATGTCAAAACATCGTTCATTAGATAACAAACGGGACTCTTCTTTTAATTTTCACTCTATATCCTCTGGAGGAGTTATCTCAATCCTTCATATATTAATAATAATAATGATAATAATAATTATAACAGAGTAAAAATTAAAAGAAGACTGCCATTGTCATCCAGTGACACAAGAGATGTCAAAACATCGTTCATTAGATAACAAACGGGACTCTTCTTTTAATTTTGACTCTATATCTTCTGGAGGAGTTATCTCAATCCTTCATATATTAATAATAATAATAATAATAATAACAGAGTAAAAATTAAAAGACGAGTCCCATTGTCATCCAGTGACACAAGAGATGTCAAAATATCGTTCATTAGATAACAAACGGGACTCTTCTTGTAATTTTGACTCCATATCCTCTGGAGGAGTTATCTCAATCCTTCATATATTAATAATAATAATAATAACAGAGTAAAAATTAAAAGAAGACTGCCATTGTCATCCAGTGACACAAGAGAAGTCAAAACATCGTTCATTAGATAACAAACGGGACTCTTCTTTTAATTTTGACTCTATATCTTATGGAGGAGTTATATCAATCCTTCATATATTAATAATAATAATAATAACAGAGTAAAAATTAAAAGAAGAGTCCCATTGTCATCCAGTGACACAAGAGATGTCAAAACATCGTTCATTAGATAACAAACGGGACTCATCTTTTAATTTTGACTCCATATCTTCTGGAGGAGTTATCTCAATCCTTCATATATTAATAATAATAATAATAACAGAGTAAAAATTAAAAGAAGAGTCCCATTGTTATCCAGTGACACAAGAGATGTCAAAACATCGTTCATTAGATAACAAACGGGACTCTTCTTTTAATTTTGACTCCATATCTTCTGGAGGAGTTATCTCAATCCTTCATATATTAATAATTATAATAATAATAATAACAGAGTAAAAATTAAAAGAAGAGTCCCATTGTCGTCCAGTGACACAAGAGATGTCAAAACATCGTTCATTAGATAACAAACGGGACTCTTCTTTTAATTTTCACTCTATATCCTCTGGAGGAGTTATCTCAATCCTTCATATATTAATAATAATAATGATAATAATAATTATAACAGAGTAAAAATTAAAAGAAGACTGCCATTGTCATCCAGTGACACAAGCGATGTCAAAACATCGTTCATTAGATAACAAACGGGACTCTTCTTTTAATTTTGACTCTATATCTTCTGGAATAGTTATCTCAATCCTTCATATATTAATAATTATAATAATAATAATAACAGAGTAAAAATTAAAAGAAGAGTCCCATTGTCGTCCAGTGACACAAGAGATGTCAAAACATCGTTCATTAGATAACAAACGGGACTCTTCTTTTAATTTTGACTCCATATCTTCTGGAGGAGTTATCTCAATCCTTCATATATTAATAATAATAATAATAAAAATAATAACAGAGTAAAAATTAAAAGAAGACTGCCATTGTCATCCAGTGACACAAGAGATGTCAAAACATCGTTCATTAGCTAACAAACGGGACTCTTCTTTTAATTTTGACTCTATATCTTCTGGAGGAGTTATCTCAATCCTTCATATATTAATAATAATAATAATAATAATAATAATAACAGAGTAAAAATTAAAAGAAGAGTCCCATTGTCATCCAGTGACACAAGAGATGTCAAAACATCGTTCATTAGATAACAAACGGGACTCTTCTTTTAATTTTGACTCTATATCTTCTGGAGGAGTTATCTCAATCCTTCATATATTAATTATAATAATGATAATAATAATAATAACAGAGTAAAAATTAAAAGGAGACTGCCATTGTCATCCAGTGACACAAGAGATGTCAAAACATCGTTCATTAGATAACAAACGGGACTCTTCTTTTAATTTTGACTCTATATCTTCTGGAGTAGTTATCTCAATCCTTCATATATTAATAATTATAATAATAATAATAACAGAGTAAAAATTAAAAGAAGAGTCCCATTGTCGTCCAGTGACACAAGAGATGTCAAAACATCGTTCATTAGATAACAAACGGGACTCTTCTTTTAATTTTCACTCTATATCCTCTGGAGGAGTTATCTCAATCCTTCATATATTAATAATAATAATGATAATAATAATTATAACAGAGTAAAAATTAAAAGAAGACTGCCATTGTCATCCAGTGACACAAGAGATGTCAAAACATCGTTCATTAGATAACAAACGGGACTCTTCTTTTAATTTTGACTCTATATCTTATGGAGGAGTTATCTCAATCCTTCATATATTAATAATAATAATAATAATAATAACAGAGTAAAAATTAAAAGACGAGTCCCATTGTCATCCAGTGACACAAGAGATGTCAAAATATCGTTCATTAGATAACAAACGGGACTCTTCTTGTAATTTTGACTCCATATCCTCTGGAGGAGTTATCTCAATCCTTCATATATTAATAATAATAATAATAACAGAGTAAAAATTAAAAGAAGAGTCCCATTGTCATCCAGTGACACAAGAGATGTCAAAACATCGTTCATTAGATAACAAACGGGACTCATCTTTTAATTTTGACTCCATATCTTCTGGAGGAGTTATCTCAATCCTTCATATATTAATAATAATAATAATAACAGAGTAAAAATTAAAAGAAGAGTCCCATTGTTATCCAGTGACACAAGAGATGTCAAAACATCGTTCATTAGATAACAAACGGGACTCTTCTTTTAATTTTGACTCCATATCTTCTGGAGGAGTTATCTCAATCCTTCATATATTAATAATTATAATAATAATAATAACAGAGTAAAAATTAAAAGAAGTGTCCCATTGTCGTCCAGTGACACAAGAGATGTCAAAACATCGTTCATTAGATAACAAACGGGACTCTTCTTTTAATTTTCACTCTATATCCTCTGGAGGAGTTATCTCAATCCTTCATATATTAATAATAATAATGATAATAATAATTATAACAGAGTAAAAATTAAAAGAAGACTGCCATTGTCATCCAGTGACACAAGAGATGTCAAAACATCGTTCATTAGATAACAAACGGGACTCTTCTTTTAATTTTGACTCTATATCTTCTGGAATAGTTATCTCAATCCTTCATATATTAATAATTATAATAATAATAATAACAGAGTAAAAATTAAAAGAAGAGTCCCATTGTCGTCCAGTGACACAAGAGATGTCAAAACATCGTTCATTAGATAACAAACGGGACTCTTCTTTTAATTTTGACTCCATATCTTCTGGAGGAGTTATCTCAATCCTTCATATATTAATAATAATAATAATAAAAATAATAACAGAGTAAAAATTAAAAGAAGACTGCCATTGTCATCCAGTGACACAAGAGATGTCAAAACATCGTTCATTAGCTAACAAACGGGACTCTTCTTTTAATTTTGACTCTATATCTTCTGGAGGAGTTATCTCAATCCTTCATATATTAATAATAATAATAATAATAATAATAATAACAGAGTAAAAATTAAAAGAAGAGTCCCATTGTCATCCAGTGACACAAGAGATGTCAAAACATCGTTCATTAGATAACAAACGGGACTCTTCTTTTAATTTTGACTCTATATCTTCTGGAGGAGTTATCTCAATCCTTCATATATTAATTATAATAATGATAATAATAATTATAACAGAGTAAAAATTAAAAGGAGACTGCCATTGTCATCCAGTGACACAAGAGATGTCAAAACATCGTTCATTAGATAACAAACGGGACTCTTCTTTTAATTTTGACTCTATATCTTCTGGAGTAGTTATCTCAATCCTTCATATATTAATAATTATAATAATAATAATAACAGAGTAAAAATTAAAAGAAGAGTCCCATTGTCGTCCAGTGACACAAGAGATGTCAAAACATCGTTCATTAGATAACAAACGGGACTCTTCTTTTAATTTTCACTCTATATCCTCTGGAGGAGTTATCTCAATCCTTCATATATTAATAATAATAATGATAATAATAATTATAACAGAGTAAAAATTAAAAGAAGACTGCCATTGTCATCCAGTGACACAAGAGATGTCAAAACATCGTTCATTAGATAACAAACGGGACTCTTCTTTTAATTTTGACTCTATATCTTATGGAGGAGTTATCTCAATCCTTCATATATTAATAATAATAATAATAATAATAACAGAGTAAAAATTAAAAGACGAGTCCCATTGTCATCCAGTGACACAAGAGATGTCAAAATATCGTTCATTAGATAACAAACGGGACTCTTCTTGTAATTTTGACTCCATATCCTCTGGAGGAGTTATCTCAATCCTTCATATATTAATAATAATAATAATAACAGAGTAAAAATTAAAAGAAGAGTCCCATTGTCATCCAGTGACACAAGAGATGTCAAAACATCGTTCATTAGATAACAAACGGGACTCATCTTTTAATTTTGACTCCATATCTTCTGGAGGAGTTATCTCAATCCTTCATATATTAATAATAATAATAATAACAGAGTAAAAATTAAAAGAAGAGTCCCATTGTTATCCAGTGACACAAGAGATGTCAAAACATCGTTCATTAGATAAGAAACGGGACTCTTCTTTTAATTTTGACTCCATATCTTCTGGAGGAGTTATCTCAATCCTTCATACATTAATAATAATAATGATAATAATAATTATAACAGAGTAAAATTTAAAAGAAGACTGCCATTATCATCCAGTGACACAAGAGATGTCAAAACATCGTTCATTAGATAACAAACGGGACTCTTCTTTTAATTTTGACTCTATATCTTCTGGAGGAGTTATCTCAATCCTTCATATATTAATAATAATAATAATAATAACAGAGTAAAAATTAAAAGAAGACTGCCATTGTCATCCAGTGACACAAGAGATGTCAAAACATCGTTCATTAGATAAGAAACGGGACTCTTCTTTTAATTTTGACTCTATATCTTCTGGAGGAGTTATCTCAATCCTTCATATATTAATTATAATAATGATAATAATAATTATAACAGAGTAAAAATTAAAAGGAGACTGCCATTGTCATCCAGTGACACAAGAGATGTCAAAACATCGTTCATTAGATAACAAACGGGACTCTTCTTTTAATTTTGACTCTATATCTTCTGGAGGAGTTATCTCAATCCTTCATATATTAATAATAATAATAATAATAACAGAGTAAAAATTAAAAGACGAGTCCCATTGTCATCCAGTGACACAAGAGATGTCAAAATATCGTTCATTAGATAAGAAACGGGACTCTTCTTTTAATTTTGACTCTATATCTTCTGGAGGAGTTATCTCAATCCTTCATATATTAATTATAATAATGATAATAATAATTATAACAGAGTAAAAATTAAAAGGAGACTGCCATTGTCATCCAGTGACACAAGAGATGTCAAAACATCATTCATTAGATAACAAACGGGACTCTTCTTTTAATTTTGACTCTATATCTTCTGGAGTAGTTATCTCAATCCTTCATATATTAATAATTCTAATAATAATAATAACAGAGTAAAAATTAAAAGAAGAGTCCCATTGTCGTCCAGTGACACAAGAGATGTCAAAACATCGTTCATTAGATAACAAACGGGACTCATCTTTTAATTTTGACTCTATATCTTCTGGAGGAGTTATCTCAATCCTTCATATATTAATTATAATAATGATAATAATAATTATAACAGAGTAAAAATTAAAAGGAGACTGCCATTGTCATCCAGTGACACAAGAGATGTCAAAACATCGTTCATTAGATAACAAACGGGACTCTTCTTTTAATTTTGACTCTATATCTTCTGGAGGAGTTATCTCAATCCTTCATATATTAATAATAATAATAATAATAACAGAGTAAAAATTAAAAGACGAGTCCCATTGTCATCCAGTGACACAAGAGATGTCAAAATATCGTTCATTAGATAAGAAACGGGACTCTTCTTTTAATTTTGACTCTATATCTTCTGGAGGAGTTATCTCAATCCTTCATATATTAATTATAATAATGATAATAATAATTATAACAGAGTAAAAATTAAAAGGAGACTGCCATTGTCATCCAGTGACACAAGAGATGTCAAAACATCGTTCATTAGATAACAAACGGGACTCTTCTTTTAATTTTGACTCTATATCTTCTGGAGTAGTTATCTCAATCCTTCATATATTAATAATTATAATAATAATAATAACAGAGTAAAAATTAAAAGAAGAGTCCCATTGTCGTCCAGTGACACAAGAGATGTCAAAACATCGTTCATTAGATAACAAACGGGACTCTTCTTTTAATTTTCACTCTATATCCTCTGGAGGAGTTATCTCAATCCTTCATATATTAATAATAATAATGATAATAATAATTATAACAGAGTAAAAATTAAAAGAAGACTGCCATTGTCATCCAGTGACACAAGAGATGTCAAAACATCGTTCATTAGATAACAAACGGGACTCTTCTTTTAATTTTGACTCTATATCTTCTGGAGGAGTTATCTCAATCCTTCATATATTAATAATAATAATAATAATAACAGAGTAAAAATTAAAAGACGAGTCCCATTGTCATCCAGTGACACAAGAGATGTCAAAATATCGTTCATTAGATAACAAACGGGACTCTTCTTGTAATTTTGACTCCATATCCTCTGGAGGAGTTATCTCAATCCTTCATATATTAATAATAATAATAATAACAGAGTAAAAATTAAAAGAAGACTGCCATTGTCATCCAGTGACACAAGAGAAGTCAAAACATCGTTCATTAGATAACAAACGGGACTCTTCTTTTAATTTTGACTCTATATCTTATGGAGGAGTTATCTCAATCCTTCATATATTAATAATAATAATAATAATAACAGAGTAAAAATTAAAAGAAGAGTCCCATTGTCATCCAGTGACACAAGAGATGTCAAAACATCGTTCATTAGATAACAAACGGGACTCATCTTTTAATTTTGACTCCATATCTTCTGGAGGAGTTATCTCAATCCTTCATATATTAATAATAATAATAATAACAGAGTAAAAATTAAAAGAAGAGTCCCATTGTCATCCAGTGACACAAGAGATGTCAAAACATCGTTCATTAGATAACAAACGGGACTCTTCGTTTAATTTTGACTCTATATCTTCTGGAGTAGTTATCTCAATCCTTCATATATTAATAATAATAATTATAATAATAATAATAACAGAGTAAAAATTAAAAGAAGAGTCCCATTGTCGTCCAGTGACACAAGAGATGTCAAAACATCGTTCATTAGATAACAAACGGGACTCTTCTTTTAATTTTCACTCTATATCCTCTGGAGGAGTTATCTCAATCCTTCATATATTAATAATAATAATGATAATAATAATTATAACAGAGTAAAAATTAAAAGAAGACTGCCATTGTCATCCAGTGACACAAGAGATGTCAAAACATCGTTCATTAGATAACAAACGGGACTCTTCTTTTAATTTTGACTCTATATCTTCTGGAGGAGTTATCTCAATCCTTCATATATTAATAATAATAATAATAATAACAGAGTAAAAATTAAAAGACGAGTCCCATTGTCATCCAGTGACACAAGAGATGTCAAAATATCGTTCATTAGATAACAAACGGGACTCTTCTTGTAATTTTGACTCCATATCCTCTGGAGGAGTTATCTCAATCCTTCATATATTAATAATAATAATAATAACAGAGTAAAAATTAAAAGAAGAGTCCCATTGTCATCCAGTGACACAAGAGATGTCAAAACATCGTTCATTAGATAACAAACGGGACTCTTCGTTTAATTTTGACTCTATATCTTCTGGAGTAGTTATCTCAATCCTTCATATATTAATAATAATAATGATAATAATAATTATAACAGAGTAAAATTTAAAAGAAGACTGCCATTATCATCCAGTGACACAAGAGATGTCAAAACATCGTTCATTAGATAACAAACGGGACTCTTCTTTTAATTTTGACTCCATATCTTCTGGAGGAGTTATCTCAATCCTTCATATATTAATAATAATAATAATAATAATAACAGAGTAAAAATTAAAAGAAGACTGCCATTGTCATCCAGTGACAAAAGAGATGTCAAATCATCGTTCATTAGCTAACAAACGGGACTCTTCTTTTAATTTTGACTCTATATCTTCTGGAGGAGTTATCTCAATCCTTCACATATTAAAAATAATAATAATAATAATAATAATAATAATAATAATAACAGAGTAAAAATTAAAAGAAGAGTCCCATTGTCATCCAGTGACACAAGAGATGTCAAAACATCGTTCATTAGATAACAAACGGGACTCTTCGTTTAATTTTGACTCTATATCTTCTGGAGTAGTTATCTCAATCCTTCATATATTAATAATAATAATAACAGAGTAAAAATTAAAAGAAGAGTCCCATTGTCGTCCAGTGACACAAGAGATGTCAAAACATCGTTCATTAGATAACAAACGGGACTCTTCTTTTAATTTTGGGTCTATATCCTCTGGAGGAGTTATCTCTATCCTTCATATATTAATAATAATAATGATAATAATAATTATAACAGAGTAAAAATTAAAAGAAGACTGCCATTGTCATCCAGTGACACAAGAGATGTCAAAATATCGTTCATCAGATAAGAAACGGGACTCTTCTTTTAATTTTGACTCTATATCTTCTGGAGGAGTTATCTCAATCCTTCATATATTAATTATAATAATGATAATAATAATTATAACAGAGTAAAAATTAAAAGGAGACTGCCATTGTCATCCAGTGACACAAGAGATGTCAAAACATCGTTCATTAGATAACAAACGGGACTCTTCTTTTAATTTTGACTCTATATCTTCTGGAGTAGTTATCTCAATCCTTCATATATTAATAATTATAATAATAATAATAACAGAGTAAAAATTAAAAGAAGAGTCCCATTGTCGTCCAGTGACACAAGAGATGTCAAAACATCGTTCATTAGATAACAAACGGGACTCTTCTTTTAATTTTCACTCTATATCCTCTGGAGGAGTTATCTCAATCCTTCATATATTAATAATAATAATGATAATAATAATTATAACAGAGTAAAAATTAAAAGAAGACTGCCATTGTCATCCAGTGACACAAGAGATGTCAAAACATCGTTCATTAGATAACAAACGGGACTCTTCTTTTAATTTTGACTCTATATCTTCTGGAGGAGTTATCTCAATCCTTCATATATTAATAATAATAATAATAATAACAGAGTAAAAATTAAAAGACGAGTCCCATTGTCATCCAGTGACACAAGAGATGTCAAAATATCGTTCATCAGATAAGAAACGGGACTCTTCTTTTAATTTTGACTCTATATCTTCTGGAGGAGTTATCTCAATCCTTCATATATTAATTATAATAATGATAATAATAATTATAACAGAGTAAAAATTAAAAGGAGACTGCCATTGTCATCCAGTGACACAAGAGATGTCAAAACATCGTTCATTAGATAACAAACGGGACTCTTCTTTTAATTTTGACTCTATATCTTCTGGAGTAGTTATCTCAATCCTTCATATATTAATAATTATAATAATAATAATAACAGAGTAAAAATTAAAAGAAGAGTCCCATTGTCGTCCAGTGACACAAGAGATGTCAAAACATCGTTCATTAGATAACAAACGGGACTCTTCTTTTAATTTTCACTCTATATCCTCTGGAGGAGTTATCTCAATCCTTCATATATTAATAATAATAATGATAATAATAATTATAACAGAGTAAAAATTAAAAGAAGACTGCCATTGTCATCCAGTGACACAAGAGATGTCAAAACATCGTTCATTAGATAACAAACGGGACTCTTCTTTTAATTTTGACTCTATATCTTCTGGAGGAGTTATCTCAATCCTTCATATATTAATAATAATAATAATAATAACAGAGTAAAAATTAAAAGACGAGTCCCATTGTCATCTAGTGACACAAGAGATATCAAAATATCGTTCATTAGATAACAAACGGGACTCTTCTTGTAATTTTGACTCCATATCCTCTGGAGGAGTTATCTCAATCCTTCATATATTAATAATAATAATAATAACAGAGTAAAAATTAAAAGAAGACTGCCATTGTCATCCAGTGACACAAGAGAAGTCAAAACATCGTTCATTAGATAACAAACGGGACTCTTCTTTTAATTTTGACTCTATATCTTCTGGAGGAGTTATCTCAATCCTTCATATATTAATAATAATAATAATAACAGAGTAAAAATTAAAAGAAGAGTCCCATTGTCATCCAGTGACACAAGAGATGTCAAAACATCGTTCATTAGATAACAAACGGGACTCATCTTTTAATTTTGACTCCATATCTTCTGGAGGAGTTATCTCAATCCTTCATATATTAATAATAATAATAATAACAGAGTAAAAATTAAAAGAAGAGTCCCATTGTTATCCAGTGACACAAGAGATGTCAAAACATCGTTCATTAGATAACAAACGGGACTCTTCTTTTAATTTTGACTCCATATCTTCTGGAGGAGTTATCTCAATCCTTCATATATTAATAATAATAATGATAATAATAATTATAACAGAGTAAAATTTAAAAGAAGACTGCCATTATCATCCAGTGACACAAGAGATGTCAAAACATCGTTCATTAGATAACAAACGGGACTCTTCTTTTAATTTTGACTCTATATCTTCTGGAGGAGTTATCTCAATCCTTCATATATTAATAATAATAATAATAATAACAGAGTAAAAATTAAAGGAAGACTGCCATTGTCATCCAGTGACACAAGAGATGTCAAAACATCGTTCATTAGATAAGAAACGGGACTCTTCTTTTAATTTTGACTCCATATCTTCTGGAGGAGTTATCTCAATCCTTCATATATTAATAATAATAATAATAATAATAACAGAGTAAAAATTAAAAGAAGACTGCCATTGTCATCCAGTGACAAAAGAGATGTCAAAACATCGTTCATTAGCTAACAAACGGGACTCTTCTTTTAATTTTGACTCTATATCTTCTGGAGGAGTTATCTCAATCCTTCACATATTAATAATAATAATAATAATAATAATAATAATAACAGAGTAAAAATTAAAAGAAGAGTCCCATTGTCATCCAGTGACACAAGAGATGTCAAAACATCGTTCATTAGATAACAAACGGGACTCTTCGTTTAATTTTGACTCTATATCTTCTGGAGTAGTTATCTCAATCCTTCATATATTAATAATAATAATAACAGAGTAAACATTAAAAGAAGAGTCCCATTGTCGTCCAGTGACACAAGAGATGTCAAAACATCGTTCATTAGATAACAAACGGGACTCTTCTTTTAATTTTGGGTCTATATCCTCTGGTGGAGTTATCTCTATCCTTCATATATTAATAATAATAATGATAATAATAATTATAACAGAGTAAATATTAAAAGAAGACTGCCATTGTCATCCAGTGACACAAGAGATGTCAAAACATCGTTCATTAGATAACAAACGGGACTCTTCTTTTAATTTTGACTCTATATCTTCTGGAGGAGTTATCTCAATCCTTCATATATTAATAATATTAATAATAATAACAGAGTAAAAATTAAAAGAAGAGTCACATTGTCATCCAGTGACACAAGAGATGTCAAAATATCGTTCATTAGATAACAAACGGGACTCTTCTTGTAATTTCGACTCCATATCTTCTGGAGGAGTTATCTCAATCCTTCATATATTAATAATAATAATAATAACAGAGTAAAAATTAAAAGAAGACTGCCATTGTCATCCAGTGACACAAGAGATGTCAAAACATCGTTCATTAGCTAACAAACGGGACTCTTCTTTTAATTTTGACTCTATATCTTCTGGAGGAGTTATCTCAATCCTTCATATATTAATAATAATAATGATAATAATAATTATAACAGAGTAAAAATTAAAAGAAGACTGCCATTGTCATCCAGTGACACAAGAGATGTCAAAACATCGTTCATTAGATAACAAACGGGACTCTTCTTTTAATTTTGACTCTATATCTTCTGGAGGAGTTATCTCAATCCTTCATATATTAATAATAATAATAATAATAATAACAGAGTAAAAATTAAAAGAAGAGTCCCATTGTCATCCAGTGACACAAGAGATGTCAAAACATCGTTCATTAGATAACAAACGGGACTCTTCTTCTAATTTTGACTCTATCTTCTGGAGGAGTTATCTCAATCCTTCATATATTAATAATAATAATAATAATAATAATAACAGAGTAAAAACTAAAAGACTACATACGTACATATATACGTGTATGTATATATATGTATGCATTTATATATATGCATATATGTGTATATATATATATATATATATATATATATATATATATGTATGTATATTTGTATGTATATATATATATATATACACACATATATATATACATATATAAATAAATATATATATAAATAAATATATATATATATATATATATATACACACTCATCCACACAGACATATGCACACATGTACATACATACATACATAATAATAGCCGATATAAATGTTGCTTGGCTGATTTCTCCAGTCTTGCTTTACAATATACAAACATGGAATGTAAAGATAGAGAGAGAGAGAGAGAGAGAGAGAGTTTTAATGTAAGATGTTCTGGATGACTGCACATACTTAAGACCTGGAGACAGGTAATGAGTAGAGGAATGTTACACATTAACACAGACCAAGGAAGAATCATCGAAACAAAGGCGGAGGTGGGGGTGGAAATGATAGAGTAGTTGGCTATAGTTGTAGAACGTTCTACTGTGGTTAATATTTATTGTAATGAATATTTTCCTTTGATGCTTTTCATGTAAGCTGTTCGTTAGCAGAGTAAGTTTTTTTTTGCATTAATCATTAGGGTACTCGTTAGGTTGAGAATTCGTAGCTAATCCATTTTAAATGAATACATCACCACAATTACTCCAATTCATGATAGATCGCTAGCCACCAGACCCTTTTTTA
>NW_028315481.1:0-32868 GCF_046866305.1 Octopus bimaculoides
AGTGCTTCACCGTATGGGAAGTGCTTCACCGTATGGGAAAGTGCTTCACCGTATGGGAAAGTGCTTCACCGTATGGGAAAGTGCTTCACCGTATGGGAAAGTGCTTCACCGTATGGGAAAGTGCTTCACCGTATGGGAAAGTGCTTCACCGTATGGGAAAGTGCTTCACCGTATGGGAAAGTGCTTCACCGTATGGGAAAGTGCTTCACCGTATGGGAAAGTGCTTCACCGTATGGGAAAGTGCTTCACCGTATGGGAAAGTGCTTCACCGTATGGGAAAGTGCTTCACCGTATGGGAAAGTGCTTCACCGTATGGGAAAGTGCTTCACCGTATGGGAAAGTGCTTCACCGTATGGGAAAGTGCTTCACCGTATGGGAAAGTGCTTCACCGTATGGGAAAGTGCTTCACCGTATGGGAAAGTGCTTCACCGTATGGGAAAGTGCTTCACCGTATGGGAAAGTGCTTCACCGTATGGGAAAGTGCTTCACCGTATGGGAAAGTGCTTCACCGTATGGCAAAGTGCTTCACCGTATGGGAAAGTGCTTCACCGTATGGGAAAGTGCTTCACCGTATGGGAAAGTGCTTCACCGTATGGGAAAGTGCTTCACCGTATGGGAAAGTGCTTCACCGTATGGGAAAGTGCTTCACCGTATGGGAAAGTGCTTCACCGTATGGGAAAGTGCTTCACCGTATGGGAAAGTGCTTCACCGTATGGGAAAGTGCTTCACCGTATGGGAAAGTGCTTCACCGTATGGGAAAGTGCTTCACCGTATGGGAAAGTGCTTCACCGTATGGGAAAGTGCTTCACCGTATGGGAAAGTGCTTCACCGTATGGGAAAGTGCTTCACCGTATGGGAAAGTGCTTCACCGTATGGGAAAGTGCTTCACCGTATGGGAAAGTGCTTCACCGTATGGGAAAGTGCTTCACCGTATGGGAAAGTGCTTCACCGTATGGGAAAGTGCTTCACCGTATGGGAAAGTGCTTCACCGTATGGGAAAGTGCTTCACCGTATGGGAAAGTGCTTCACCGTATGGGAAAGTGCTTCACCGTATGGGAAAGTGCTTCACCCTATGGGAAAGTGCTTCACCGTATGGGAAAGTGCTTCACCGTATGGCAAAGTGCTTCACCGTATGGCAAAGTGCTTCACCCTATGGCAAAGTGCTTCACCCTATGGGAAAGTGCTTCACCGTATGGGAAAGTGCTTCACCGTATGGCAAAGTGCTTCACCGTATGGCAAAGTGCTTCACCGTATGGGAAAGTGCTTCACCGTATGGGAAAGTGCTTCACCGTATGGGAAAGTGCTTCACCGTAGGGCAAAGTGCTTCACCGTATGGGAAAGTGCTTCACCGTATGGGAAAGTGCTTCACCGTATGGGAAAGTGCTTCACCGTATGGGAAAGTGCTTCACCGTAGGGCAAAGTGCTTCACCGTATGGGAAAGTGCTTCACCGTATGGGAAAGTGCTTCACCGTATGGGAAAGTGCTTCACCGTATGGCAAAGTGCTTCACCGTATGGGAAAGTGCTTCACCGTATGGGAAAGTGCTTCACCCTATGGGAAAGTGCTTCACCGTATGGGAAAGTGCTTCACCGTATGGGAAAGTGCTTCACCGTATGGGAAAGTGCTTCACCGTATGGGAAAGTGCTTCACCGTATGGGAAAGTGCTTCACCGTATGGGAAAGTGCTTCACCGTATGGGAAAGTGCTTCACCGTATGGGAAAGTGCTTCACCGTATGGGAAAGTGCTTCACCGTATGGGAAAGTGCTTCACCCTATGGGAAAGTGCTTCACCGTATGGGAAAGTGCTTCACCGTATGGGAAAGTGCTTCACCGTATGGCAAAGTGCTTCACCGTATGGCAAAGTGCTTCACCGTATGGGAAAGTGCTTCACCGTATGGGAAAGTGCTTCACCGTATGGGAAAGTGCTTCACCGTATGGGAAAGTGCTTCACCGTATGGGAAAGTGCTTCACCGTATGGGAAAGTGCTTCACCGTATGGGAAAGTGCTTCACCGTATGGGAAAGTGCTTCACCGTAGGGCAAAGTGCTTCACCGTATGGGAAAGTGCTTCACCGTATGGGAAAGTGCTTCACCGTATGGGAAAGTGCTTCACCGTATGGGAAAGTGCTTCACCGTATGGGAAAGTGCTTCACCGTATGGGAAAGTGCTTCACCGTATGGGAAAGTGCTTCACCGTATGGGAAAGTGCTTCACCGTATGGGAAAGTGCTTCACCGTATGGGAAAGTGCTTCACCGTATGGGAAAGTGCTTCACCGTATGGGAAAGTGCTTCACCGTAGGGCAAAGTGCTTCACCGTATGGGAAAGTGCTTCACCGTATGGGAAAGTGCTTCACCGTATGGGAAAGTGCTTCACCGTATGGGAAAGTGCTTCACCGTATGGGAAAGTGCTTCACCGTATGGGAAAGTGCTTAACCGTATGGCAAAGTGCTTCACCGTATGGGAAAGTGCTTCACCGTATGGGAAAGTGCTTCACCGTATGGGAAAGTGCTTCACCGTATGGGAAAGTGCTTCACCGTATGGGAAAGTGCTTCACCGTATGGCAAAGTGCTTCACCGTATGGGAAAGTGCTTCACCGTATGGGAAAGTGCTTCACCGTATGGGAAAGTGCTTCACCGTATGGGAAAGTGCTTCACCGTATGGGAAAGTGCTTCACCGTATGGGAAAGTGCTTCACCGTATGGGAAAGTGCTTCACCGTATGGGAAAGTGCTTCACCGTATGGGAAAGTGCTTCACCGTATGGGAAAGTGCTTCACCGTATGGGAAAGTGCTTCACCGTATGGGAAAGTGCTTCACCGTATGGGAAAGTGCTTCACCGTATGGGAAAGTGCTTCACCGTATGGGAAAGTGCTTCACCGTATGGGAAAGTGCTTCACCGTATGGGAAAGTGCTTCACCGTATGGGAAAGTGCTTCACCGTATGGCAAAGTGCTTCACCGTATGGCAAAGTGCTTCACCGTATGGGAAAGTGCTTCACCGTATGGGAAAGTGCTTCACCGTATGGGAAAGTGCTTCACCGTATGGGAAAGTGCTTCACCGTATGGGAAAGTGCTTCACCGTATGGGAAAGTGCTTCACCGTATGGGAAAGTGCTTCACCGTATGGGAAAGTGCTTCACCGTATGGGAAAGTGCTTCACCGTATGGGAAAGTGCTTCACCGTATGGGAAAGTGCTTCACCGTATGGGAAAGTGCTTCACCGTATGGGAAAGTGCTTCACCGTATGGGAAAGTGCTTCACCGTATGGGAAAGTGCTTCACCGTATGGGAAAGTGCTTCACCGTATGGGAAAGTGCTTCACCGTATGGGAAAGTGCTTCACCGTATGGGAAAGTGCTTCACCGTATGGGAAAGTGCTTCACCGTATGGGAAAGTGCTTCACCGTATGGGAAAGTGCTTCACCGTATGGGAAAGTGCTTCACCGTATGGGAAAGTGCTTCACCCTATGGGAAAGTGCTTCACCCTATGGGAAAGTGCTTCACCGTATGGGAAAGTGCTTCACCGTATGGGAAAGTGCTTCACCGTATGGCAAAGTGCTTCACCGTATGGCAAAGTGCTTCACCGTATGGCAAAGTGCTTCACCGTATGGGAAAGTGCTTCACCGTATGGGAAAGTGCTTCACCGTATGGGAAAGTGCTTCACCGTATGGGAAAGTGCTTCACCGTATGGGAAAGTGCTTCACCGTATGGCAAAGTGCTTCACCGTATGGCAAAGTGCTTCACCGTATGGGAAAGTGCTTCACCGTATGGGAAAGTGCTTCACCGTATGGGAAAGTGCTTCACCGTATGGGAAAGTGCTTCACCGTATGGGAAAGTGCTTCACCGTATGGGAAAGTGCTTCACCGTATGGGAAAGTGCTTCACCGTATGGGAAAGTGCTTCACCGCATGGGAAAGTGCTTCACCGCATGGGAAAGTGCTTCGCCGCATGGGAAAGTGCTTCGCCGCATGGGAAAGTGCTTCGCCGCATGGGAAAGTGCTTCGCCGCATGGGAAAGTGCTTCGCCGCATGGGAAAGTGCTTCGCCGTATGGGAAAGTGCTTCGCCGTATGGGAAAGTGCTTCGCCGTATGGGAAAGTGCTTCACCGTATGGGAAAGTGCTTCACCGTATGGGAAAGTGCTTCACCGTATGGGAAAGTGCTTCACCGTATGGGAAAGTGCTTCACCGTATGGGAAAGTGCTTCACCCTATGGGAAAGTGCTCCACCGTATGGGAAAGTGCTCCACCGTATGGGAAAGTGCTTCACCGTATGGGAAAGTGCTTCACCCTATGGGAAAGTGCTTCACCGTATGGGAAAGTGCTTCACCGTATGGGAAAGTGCTTCACCGTATGGGAAAGTGCTTCACCGTATGGGAAAGTGCTTCACCGTATGGGAAAGTGCTTCACCGTATGGGAAAGTGCTTCACCGTATGGGAAAGTGCTTCACCGTATGGGAAAGTGCTTCACCCTATGGGAAAGTGCTTCACCGTATGGGAAAGTGCTTCACCGTATGGGAAAGTGCTTCACCGTATGGGAAAGTGCTTCACCGTATGGGAAAGTGCTTCACCGTATGGGAAAGTGCTTCACCGTATGGGAAAGTGCTTCACCGTATGGGAAAGTGCTTCACCGTATGGGAAAGTGCTTCACCGTATGGGAAAGTGCTTCACCGTATGGGAAAGTGCTTCACCGTATGGGAAAGTGCTTCACCGTATGGGAAAGTGCTTCACCGTAGGGCAAAGTGCTTCACCGTATGGGAAAGTGCTTCACCGTATGGGAAAGTGCTTCACCGTATGGGAAAGTGCTTCACCGTATGGGAAAGTGCTTCACCGTATGGGAAAGTGCTTCACCGTATGGGAAAGTGCTTCACCGTATGGGAAAGTGCTTCACCGTATGGGAAAGTGCTTCACCGTATGGCAAAGTGCTTCACCCTATGGGAAAGTGCTTCACCGTATGGGAAAGTGCTTCGCCGTATGGGAAAGTGCTTCACCGTATGGCAAAGTGCTTCACCCTATGGGAAAGTGCTTCACCGTATGGGAAAGTGCTTCACCGTATGGGAAAGTGCATCACCGTATGGGAAAGTGCTTCACCGTATGGGAAAGTGCTTCACCGTATGGGAAAGTGCTTCACCGTATGGCAAAGTGCTTCACCCTATGGGAAAGTGCTTCACCGTATGGGAAAGTGCTTCACCGTATGGGAAAGTGCTTCACCGTATGGGAAAGTGCTTCACCGTATGGGAAAGTGCTTCACCGTATGGGAAAGTGCTTCACCGTATGGGAAAGTGCTTCACCGTATGGGAAAGTGCTTCACCGTATGGGAAAGTGCTTCACCGTATGGGAAAGTGCTTCACCGTATGGGAAAGTGCTTCACCGTATGGCAAAGTGCTTCACCGTATGGGAAAGTGCTTCACCGTATGGGAAAGTGCTTCACCGTATGGCAAAGTGCTTCACCCTATGGGAAAGTGCTTCACCGTATGGGAAAGTGCTTCGCCGTATGGGAAAGTGCTTCACCGTATGGCAAAGTGCTTCACCCTATGGGAAAGTGCTTCACCGTATGGGAAAGTGCTTCACCGTATGGGAAAGTGCTTCACCGTATGGGAAAGTGCTTCACCGTATGGGAAAGTGCTTCACCGTATGGGAAAGTGCTTCACCGTATGGCAAAGTGCTTCACCCTATGGGAAAGTGCTTCACCGTATGGGAAAGTGCTTCACCGTATGGGAAAGTGCTTCACCGTATGGGAAAGTGCTTCACCGTATGGGAAAGTGCTTCACCGTATGGGAAAGTGCTTCACCGTATGGGAAAGTGCTTCACCGTATGGGAAAGTGCTTCGCCGTATGGGAAAGTGCTTCGCCGTATGGGAAAGTGCTTCGCCGTATGGGAAAGTGCTTCGCCGTATGGGAAAGTGCTTCCACGTATGGGAAAGTGCTTCACCGTATGGGAAAGTGCTTCACCGTATGGGAAAGTGCTTCACCGTATGGGAAAGTGCTTCACCGTATGGGAAAGTGCTTCACCGTATGGGAAAGTGCTTCACCGTATGGGAAAGTGCTTCACCGTATGGGAAAGTGCTTCACCGTATGGGAAAGTGCTTCACCGTATGGGAAAGTGCTTCACCGTATGGGAAAGTGCTTCACCGTATGGGAAAGTGCTTCACCGTATGGGAAAGTGCTTCACCGTATGGGAAAGTGCTTCACCGTATGGGAAAGTGCTTCACCGTATGGGAAAGTGCTTCACCGTATGGGAAAGTGCTTCACCGTATGGGAAAGTGCTTCACCGTATGGGAAAGTGCTTCACCGTATGGGAAAGTGCTTCACCGTAGGGCAAAGTGCTTCACCGTATGGGAAAGTGCTTCACCGTATGGGAAAGTGCTTCACCGTATGGGAAAGTGCTTCACCGTATGGGAAAGTGCTTCACCGTATGGCAAAGTGCTTCACCCTATGGGAAAGTGCTTCACCGTATGGCAAAGTGCTTCACCGTATGGGAAAGTGCTTCACCGTATGGGAAAGTGCTTCACCGTATGGGAAAGTGCTTCACCGTATGGGAAAGTGCTTCACCGTATGGGAAAGTGCTTCACCGTATGGGAAAGTGCTTCACCGTATGGGAAAGTGCTTTGCCGTATGGGAAAGTGCTTCGCCGTATGGGAAAGTGCTTCGCCGTATGGGAAAGTGCTTCGCCGTATGGGAAAGTGCTTCGCCGTATGGGAAAGTGCTTCGCCGTATGGGAAAGTGCTTCTCCGTATGGGAAAGTGCTTCACCGTATGGGAAAGTGCTTCACCGTATGGGAAAGTGCTTCGCCGTATGGGAAAGTGCTTCGCCGTATGGGAAAGTGCTTCGCCGTATGGGAAAGTGCTTCGCCGTATGGGAAAGTGCTTCGCCGTATGGGAAAGTGCTTCGCCGTATGGGAAAGTGCTTCGCCGTATGGGAAAGTGCTTCACCGTATGGGAAAGTGCTTCACCGTATGGGAAAGTGCTTCACCGTATGGGAAAGTGCTTCACCGTAGGGCAAAGTGCTTCACCGTATGGGAAAGTGCTTCACCGTAGGGCAAAGTGCTTCACCGTATGGGAAAGTGCTTCACCGTATGGGAAAGTGCTTCACCGTATGGGAAAGTGCTTCACCGTATGGGAAAGTGCTTCACCGTATGGGAAAGTGCTTCACCCTATGGGAAAGTGCTTCACCGTATGGGAAAGTGCTTCACCGTATGGGAAAGTGCTTCACCCTATGGGAAAGTGCTTCGCCGTATGGGAAAGTGCTTCGCCGTATGGGAAAGTGCTTCGCCGTATGGGAAAGTGCTTCGCCGTATCGGAAAGTGCTTCGCCGTATGGGAAAGTGCTTCGCCGTATGGGAAAGTGCTTCGCCGTATGGGAAAGTGCTTCACCGTATGGGAAAGTGCTTCACCGTAGGGCAAAGTGCTTCACCGTATGGGAAAGTGCTTCACCGTATGGGAAAGTGCTTCACCGTATGGGAAAGTGCTTCACCGTATGGGAAAGTGCTTCACCGTATGGGAAAGTGCTTCACCGTATGGGAAAGTGCTTCACCGTATGGGAAAGTGCTTCACCGTATGGGAAAGTGCTTCACCGTATGGGAAAGTGCTTCACCGTATGGGAAAGTGCTTCACCGTATGGGAAAGTGCTTCACCGTATGGGAAAGTGCTTCACCGTATGGGAAAGTGCTTCACCGTATGGGAAAGTGCTTCACCGTATGGGAAAGTGCTTCACCGTATGGGAAAGTGCTTCACCGTATGGGAAAGTGCTTCACCGTATGGGAAAGTGCTTCACCGTATGGGAAAGTGCTTCACCGTATGGCAAAGTGCTTCACCGTATGGGAAAGTGCTTCACCGTATGGGAAAGTGCTTCACCGTATGGGAAAGTGCTTCACCGTATGGCAAAGTGCTTCACCGTATGGGAAAGTGCTTCACCGTATGGCAAAGTGCTTCACCGTATGGGAAAGTGCTTCACCGTATGGGAAAGTGCTTCACCGTATGGGAAAGTGCTTCACCGTATGGCAAAGTGCTTCACCGTATGGGAAAGTGCTTCACCGTATGGCAAAGTGCTTCACCGTATGGCAAAGTGCTTCACCGTATGGGAAAGTGCTTCACCGTATGGGAAAGTGCTTCACCGTATGGGAAAGTGCTTCACCGTATGGGAAAGTGCTTCACCGTATGGCAAAGTGCTTCACCGTATGGGAAAGTGCTTCACCGTATGGGAAAGTGCTTCACCGTATGGCAAAGTGCTTCACCGTATGGGAAAGTGCTTCACCGTATGGGAAAGTGCTTCACCGTATGGGAAAGTGCTTCACCGTATGGGAAAGTGCTTCGCCGTATGGGAAAGTGCTTCGCCGTATGGGAAAGTGCTTCGCCGTATGGGAAAGTGCTTCGCCGTATGGGAAAGTGCTTCGCCGTATGGGAAAGTGCTTCGCCGTATGGGAAAGTGCTTCGCCGTATGGGAAAGTGCTTCGCCGTATGGGAAAGTGCTTCGCCGTATGGGAAAGTGCTTCGCCGTATGGGAAAGTGCTTCGCCGTATGGGAAAGTGCTTCGCCGTATGGGAAAGTGCTTCGCCGTATGGGAAAGTGCTTCGCCGTATGGGAAAGTGCTTCGCCGTATGGGAAAGTGCTTCGCCGTATGGGAAAGTGCTTCGCCGTATGGGAAAGTGCTTCGCCGTATGGGAAAGTGCTTCGCCGTATGGGAAAGTGCTTCGCCGTATGGGAAAGTGCTTCGCCGTATGGGAAAGTGCTTCGCCGTATGGGAAAGTGCTTCGCCGTATGGGAAAGTGCTTCGCCGTATGTTAAAGTGCTTCGCCGTATGGGAAAGTGCTTCGCCGTATGGGAAAGTGCTTCGCCGTATGGGAAAGTGCTTCACCGTATGGGAAAGTGCTTCACCGTATGGGAAAGTGCTTCACCGTATGGGAAAGTGCTTCACCGTATGGGAAAGTGCTTCACCGTATGGGAAAGTGCTTCACCGTATGGGAAAGTGCTTCACCGTATGGGAAAGTGCTTCACCGTATGGGAAAGTGCTTCACCGTATGGGAAAGTGCTTCACCGTATGGGAAAGTGCTTCACCGTATGGGAAAGTGCTTCACCGTATGGGAAAGTGCTTCACCGTATGGGAAAGTGCTTCACCGTATGGGAAAGTGCTTCACCCTATGGGAAAGTGCTTCACCGTATGGCAAAGTGCTTCACCGTATGGGAAAGTGCTTCACCGTATGGGAAAGTGCTTCACCGTATGGCAAAGTGCTTCACCGTATGGGAAAGTGCTTCACCGTATGGGAAAGTGCTTCACCGTATGGGAAAGTGCTTCGCCGTATGGGAAAGTGCTTCGCCGTATGGGAAAGTGCTTCGCCGTATGGGAAAGTGCTTCGCCGTATGGGAAAGTGCTTCGCCGTATGGGAAAGTGCTTCGCCGTATGGGAAAGTGCTTCGCCGTATGGGAAAGTGCTTCGCCGTATGGGAAAGTGCTTCGCCGTATGGGAAAGTGCTTCACCGTATGGGAAAGTGCTTCACCGTATGGGAAAGTGCTTCGCCGTATGGGAAAGTGCTTCGCCGTATGGGAAAGTGCTTCGCCGTATGGCAAAGTGCTTCGCCGTATGGGAAAGTGCTTCACCGTATGGGAAAGTGCTTCACCGTATGGGAAAGTGCTTCACCGTATGGGAAAGTGCTTCACCGTATGGGAAAGTGCTTCACCGTAGGGCAAAGTGCTTCACCGTATGGGAAAGTGCTTCACCGTATGGCAAAGTGCTTCACCGTATGGGAAAGTGCTTCACCGTATGGGAAAGTGCTTCACCGTATGGGAAAGTGCTTCACCGTATGGGAAAGTGCTTCACCGTATGGGAAAGTGCTTCACCGTATGGGAAAGTGCTTCACCCTATGGGAAAGTGCTTCACCGTATGGGAAAGTGCTTCACCGTATGGGAAAGTGCTTCGCCGTATGGGAAAGTGCTTCGCCGTATGGGAAAGTGCTTCGCCGTATGGGAAAGTGCTTCGCCGTATGGGAAAGTGCTTCGCCGTATGGGAAAGTGCTTCGCCGTATGGGAAAGTGCTTCGCCGTATGGGAAAGTGCTTCGCCGTATGGGAAAGTGCTTCGCCGTATGGGAAAGTGCTTCGCCGTAGGGCAAAGTGCTTCGCCGTATGGGAAAGTGCTTCGCCGTATGGGAAAGTGCTTCGCCGTATGGGAAAGTGCTTCGCCGTATGGGAAAGTGCTTCGCCGTATGGGAAAGTGCTTCGCCGTATGGGAAAGTGCTTCGCCGTATGGGAAAGTGCTTCGCCGTATGGGAAAGTGCTTCGCCGTATGGGAAAGTGCTTCGCCGTATGGGAAAGTGCTTCGCCGTATGGGAAAGTGCTTCGCCGTATGGGAAAGTGCTTCGCCGTATGGGAAAGTGCTTCGCCGTATGGGAAAGTGCTTCGCCGTATGGGAAAGTGCTTCGCCGTATGGGAAAGTGCTTCGCCGTATGGGAAAGTGCTTCGCCGTATGGGAAAGTGCTTCGCCGTATGGGAAAGTGCTTCGCCGTATGGGAAAGTGCTTCGCCGTATGGGAAAGTGCTTCGCCGTATGGGAAAGTGCTTCGCCGTATGGGAAAGTGCTTCGCCGTATGGGAAAGTGCTTCGCCGTATGGGAAAGTGCTTCGCCGTATGGGAAAGTGCTTCGCCGTATGGGAAAGTGCTTCACCGTATGGGAAAGTGCTTCACCGTATGGGAAAGTGCTTCACCGTATGGGAAAGTGCTTCACCGTATGGGAAAGTGCTTCACCGTATGGGAAAGTGCTTCACCGTATGGGAAAGTGCTTCACCGTATGGGAAAGTGCTTCACCGTATGGGAAAGTGCTTCACCGTATGGGAAAGTGCTTCACCGTATGGGAAAGTGCTTCACCGTATGGGAAAGTGCTTCACCGTATGGGAAAGTGCTTCACCGTATGGGAAAGTGCTTCACCGTATGGGAAAGTGCTTCACCGTATGGGAAAGTGCTTCACCGTATGGGAAAGTGCTTCACCGTATGGGAAAGTGCTTCACCGTATGGCAAAGTGCTTCACCGTATGGGAAAGTGCTTCACCGTATGGGAAAGTGCTTCACCGTATGGGAAAGTGCTTCACCGTATGGGAAAGTGCTTCACCGTAGGGCAAAGTGCTTCACCGTATGGGAAAGTGCTTCACCGTATGGGAAAGTGCTTCACCGTATGGGAAAGTGCTTCACCGTATGGGAAAGTGCTTCACCGTATGGGAAAGTGCTTCACCGTATGGGAAAGTGCTTCACCGTATGGGAAAGTGCTTCACCGTATGGGAAAGTGCTTCACCGTATGGCAAAGTGCTTCACCGTATGGGAAAGTGCTTCACCGTATGGCAAAGTGCTTCACCGTATGGGAAAGTGCTTCGCCGTATGGGAAAGTGCTTCGCCGTATGGGAAAGTGCTTCGCCGTATGGGAAAGTGCTTCGCCGTATGGGAAAGTGCTTCGCCGTATGGGAAAGTGCTTCGCCGTATGGGAAAGTGCTTCGCCGTATGGGAAAGTGCTTCGCCGTATGGGAAAGTGCTTCCCCGTAGGGCAAAGTGCTTCACCGTATGGGAAAGTGCTTCACCGTATGGGAAAGTGCTTCACCGTATGGGAAAGTGCTTCACCGTATGGGAAAGTGCTTCACCGTATGGGAAAGTGCTTCACCGTATGGGAAAGAGCTTCACCGTATGGGAAAGTGCTTCACCGTATGGGAAAGTGCTTCACCGTATGGGAAAGTGCTTCACCGTATGGGAAAGTGCTTCACCGTATGGGAAAGTGCTTCACCCTATGGGAAAGTGCTTCGCCGTATGGGAAAGTGCTTCGCCGTATGGGAAAGTGCTTCGCCGTATGGGAAAGTGCTTCGCCGTATGGGAAAGTGCTTCGCCGTATGGGAAAGTGCTTCGCCGTATGGGAAAGTGCTTCGCCGTATGGGAAAGTGCTTCACCCTATGGGAAAGTGCTTCACCCTATGGGAAAGTGCTTCACCGTATGGGAAAGTGCTTCACCGTATGGGAAAGTGCTTCACCCTATGGGAAAGTGCTTCGCCGTATGGGAAAGTGCTTCGCCGTATGGGAAAGTGCTTCGCCGTATGGGAAAGTGCTTCGCCGTATGGGAAAGTGCTTCGCCGTATGGGAAAGTGCTTCGCCGTATGGGAAAGTGCTTCGCCGTATGGGAAAGTGCTTCGCCGTATGGGAAAGTGCTTCGCCGTATGGGAAAGTGCTTCGCCGTATGGGAAAGTGCTTCACCGTATGGGAAAGTGCTTCACCCTATGGGAAAGTGCTTCGCCGTATGGGAAAGTGCTTCGCCGTATGGGAAAGTGCTTCGCCGTATGGGAAAGTGCTTCACCGTATGGGAAAGTGCTTCACCCTATGGGAAAGTGCTTCGCCGTATGGGAAAGTGCTTCGCCGTATGGGAAAGTGCTTCGCCGTATGGGAAAGTGCTTCTCCGTATGGGAAAGTGCTTCACCGTAGGGCAAAGTGCTTCACCGTATGGGAAAGTGCTTCACCGTATGGGAAAGTGCTTCACCGTATGGCAAAGTGCTTCACCGTATGGGAAAGTGCTTCACCGTATGGCAAAGTGCTTCACCGTATGGGAAAGTGCTTCACCGTATGGGAAAGTGCTTCACCGTATGGGAAAGTGCTTCACCGTATGGGAAAGTGCTTCACCGTATGGGAAAGTGCTTCACCGTATGGGAAAGTGCTTCGCCGTATGGGAAAGTGCTTCGCCGTATGGGAAAGTGCTTCGCCGTATGGGAAAGTGCTTCGCCGTATGGGAAAGTGCTTCCCCGTATGGGAAAGTGCTTCACCCTATGGGAAAGTGCTTCGCCGTATGGGAAAGTGCTTCGCCGTATGGGAAAGTGCTTCGCCGTATGGGAAAGTGCTTCACCGTATGGGAAAGTGCTTCACCCTATGGGAAAGTGCTTCGCCGTATGGGAAAGTGCTTCGCCGTATGGGAAAGTGCTTCGCCGTATGGGAAAGTGCTTCTCCGTATGGGAAAGTGCTTCACCGTAGGGCAAAGTGCTTCACCGTATGGGAAAGTGCTTCACCGTATGGGAAAGTGCTTCACCGTATGGCAAAGTGCTTCACCGTATGGGAAAGTGCTTCACCGTATGGCAAAGTGCTTCACCGTATGGGAAAGTGCTTCACCGTATGGGAAAGTGCTTCACCGTATGGGAAAGTGCTTCACCGTATGGGAAAGTGCTTCACCGTATGGGAAAGTGCTTCACCGTATGGGAAAGTGCTTCACCGTATGGGAAAGTGCTTCACCGTATGGGAAAGTGCTTCACCGTATGGCAAAGTGCTTCACCGTATGGGAAAGTGCTTCACCGTATGGGAAAGTGCTTCACCGTATGGGAAAGTGCTTCACCGTATGGGAAAGTGCTTCACCGTATGGGAAAGTGCTTCACCGTAGGGCAAAGTGCTTCACCGTATGGGAAAGTGCTTCATCGTATGGGAAAGTGCTTCACCGTATGGGAAAGTGCTTCACCGTATGGGAAAGTGCTTCACCGTATGGGAAAGTGCTTCACCGTATGGGAAAGTGCTTCACCGTAGGGCAAAGTGCTTCACCGTATGGGAAAGTGCTTCACCGTATGGGAAAGTGCTTCACCGTATGGGAAAGTGCTTCACCGTATGGGAAAGTGCTTCACCGTATGGGAAAGTGCTTCACCGTATGGGAAAGTGCTTCACCGTATGGGAAAGTGCTTCACCCTATGGGAAAGTGCTTCACCGTATGGGAAAGTGCTTCACCGTATGGGAAAGTGCTTCACCCTATGGCAAAGTGCTTCACCCTATGGGAAAGTGCTTCACCGTATGGGAAAGTGCTTCGCCGTATGGGAAAGTGCTTCGCCGTATGGGAAAGTGCTTCACCGTATGGGAAAGTGCTTCACCGTATGGCAAAGTGCTTCACCCTATGGGAAAGTGCTTCACCCTATGGGAAAGTGCTTCACCGTATGGGAAAGTGCTTCACCCTATGGGAAAGTGCTTCACCGTATGGGAAAGTGCTTCGCCGTATGGGAAAGTGCTTCGCCGTATGGGAAAGTGCTTCGCCGTATGGGAAAGTGCTTCGCCGTATGGGAAAGTGCTTCGCCGTATGGGAAAGTGCTTCGCCGTATGGGAAAGTGCTTCGCCGTATGGGAAAGTGCTTCGCCGTATGGGAAAGTGCTTCGCCGTAGGGCAAAGTGCTTCACCGTATGGGAAAGTGCTTCACCGTATGGGAAAGTGCTTCACCGTATGGGAAAGTGCTTCACCGTATGGGAAAGTGCTTCACCGTATGGGAAAGTGCTTCACCGTATGGGAAAGTGCTTCACCGTATGGGAAAGTGCTTCGCCGTATGGGAAAGTGCTTCGCCGTATGGGAAAGTGCTTCGCCGTATGGGAAAGTGCTTCGCCGTATGGGAAAGTGCTTCGCCGTATGGGAAAGTGCTTCGCCGTATGGGAAAGTGCTTCGCCGTATGGGAAAGTGCTTCACCGTATGGGAAAGTGCTTCACCGTAGGGCAAAGTGCTTCACCGTATGGGAAAGTGCTTCACCGTATGGGAAAGTGCTTCACCGTATGGGAAAGTGCTTCACCGTATGGGAAAGTGCTTCACCGTATGGGAAAGTGCTTCACCGTATGGGAAAGTGCTTCACCGTATGGGAAAGTGCTTCACCGTATGGGAAAGTGCTTCACCGTATGGGAAAGTGCTTCACCGTATGGGAAAGTGCTTCACCGTATGGGAAAGTGCTTCGCCGTATGGGAAAGTGCTTCGCCGTATGGGAAAGTGCTTCGCCGTATGGGAAAGTGCTTCGCCGTATGGGAAAGTGCTTCGCCGTATGGGAAAGTGCTTCACCGTATGGGAAAGTGCTTCACCGTATGGGAAAGTGCTTCGCCGTATGGGAAAGTGCTTCGCCGTATGGGAAAGTGCTTCGCCGTATGGCAAAGTGCTTCGCCGTATGGGAAAGTGCTTCACCGTATGGGAAAGTGCTTCACCGTATGGGAAAGTGCTTCACCGTATGGGAAAGTGCTTCACCGTATGGGAAAGTGCTTCACCGTAGGGCAAAGTGCTTCACCGTATGGGAAAGTGCTTCACCGTATGGCAAAGTGCTTCACCGTATGGCAAAGTGCTTCACCGTATGGGAAAGTGCTTCACCGTATGGGAAAGTGCTTCACCGTATGGGAAAGTGCTTCACCGTATGGGAAAGTGCTTCACCGTATGGGAAAGTGCTTCACCCTATGGGAAAGTGCTTCACCGTATGGGAAAGTGCTTCACCGTATGGGAAAGTGCTTCACCCTATGGGAAAGTGCTTCGCCGTATGGGAAAGTGCTTCGCCGTATGGGAAAGTGCTTCGCCGTATGGGAAAGTGCTTCGCCGTATGGGAAAGTGCTTCGCCGTATGGGAAAGTGCTTCGCCGTATGGGAAAGTGCTTCGCCGTATGGGAAAGTGCTTCGCCGTAGGGCAAAGTGCTTCGCCGTATGGGAAAGTGCTTCGCCGTATGGGAAAGTGCTTCGCCGTATGGGAAAGTGCTTCGCCGTATGGGAAAGTGCTTCGCCGTATGGGAAAGTGCTTCGCCGTATGGGAAAGTGCTTCGCCGTATGGGAAAGTGCTTCGCCGTATGGGAAAGTGCTTCGCCGTATGGGAAAGTGCTTCGCCGTATGGGAAAGTGCTTCGCCGTATGGGAAAGTGCTTCGCCGTATGGGAAAGTGCTTCGCCGTATGGGAAAGTGCTTCGCCGTATGGGAAAGTGCTTCGCCGTATGGGAAAGTGCTTCGCCGTATGGGAAAGTGCTTCGCCGTATGGGAAAGTGCTTCGCCGTATGGGAAAGTGCTTCGCCGTATGGGAAAGTGCTTCGCCGTATGGGAAAGTGCTTCGCCGTATGGGAAAGTGCTTCGCCGTATGGGAAAGTGCTTCGCCGTATGGGAAAGTGCTTCGCCGTATGGGAAAGTGCTTCACCGTATGGGAAAGTGCTTCACCGTATGGGAAAGTGCTTCACCGTATGGGAAAGTGCTTCACCGTATGGGAAAGTGCTTCACCGTATGGGAAAGTGCTTCACCGTATGGGAAAGTGCTTCACCGTATGGGAAAGTGCTTCACCGTATGGGAAAGTGCTTCACCGTATGGGAAAGTGCTTCACCGTATGGGAAAGTGCTTCACCGTATGGGAAAGTGCTTCACCGTATGGGAAAGTGCTTCACCGTATGGGAAAGTGCTTCACCGTATGGGAAAGTGCTTCACCGTATGGGAAAGTGCTTCACCGTATGGGAAAGTGCTTCACCGTATGGGAAAGTGCTTCACCGTATGGGAAAGTGCTTCACCGTATGGGAAAGTGCTTCACCGTATGGGAAAGTGCTTCACCGTATGGGAAAGTGCTTCACCGTATGGGAAAGTGCTTCACCGTATGGGAAAGTGCTTCACCGTATGGGAAAGTGCTTCACCGTATGGGAAAGTGCTTCACCGTATGGGAAAGTGCTTCACCGTATGGCAAAGTGCTTCACCGTATGGGAAAGTGCTTCACCGTATGGGAAAGTGCTTCACCGTATGGGAAAGTGCTTCACCGTATGGGAAAGTGCTTCACCGTATGGGAAAGTGCTTCACCGTATGGGAAAGTGCTTCACCGTATGGGAAAGTGCTTCACCGTATGGGAAAGTGCTTCACCGTATGGGAAAGTGCTTCACCGTATGGGAAAGTGCTTCACCGTATGGGAAAGTGCTTCACCGTATGGGAAAGTGCTTCACCGTATGGGAAAGTGCTTCACCGTATGGGAAAGTGCTTCACCGTATGGGAAAGTGCTTCACCGTATGGGAAAGTGCTTCACCGTATGGGAAAGTGCTTCACCGTATGGGAAAGTGCTTCACCGTAGGGCAAAGTGCTTCACCGTATGGGAAAGTGCTTCACCGTATGGGAAAGTGCTTCACCGTATGGGAAAGTGCTTCACCGTATGGGAAAGTGCTTCACCGTATGGGAAAGTGCTTCACCGTATGGGAAAGTGCTTCACCGTATGGGAAAGTGCTTCACCGTATGGGAAAGTGCTTCACCGTATGGCAAAGTGCTTCACCGTATGGGAAAGTGCTTCACCGTATGGCAAAGTGCTTCACCGTATGGGAAAGTGCTTCGCCGTATGGGAAAGTGCTTCGCCGTATGGGAAAGTGCTTCGCCGTATGGGAAAGTGCTTCGCCGTATGGGAAAGTGCTTCGCCGTATGGGAAAGTGCTTCGCCGTATGGGAAAGTGCTTCGCCGTATGGGAAAGTGCTTCGCCGTATGGGAAAGTGCTTCACCGTAGGGCAAAGTGCTTCACCGTATGGGAAAGTGCTTCACCGTATGGGAAAGTGCTTCACCGTATGGGAAAGTGCTTCACCGTATGGGAAAGTGCTTCACCGTATGGGAAAGTGCTTCACCGTATGGGAAAGAGCTTCACCGTATGGGAAAGTGCTTCACCGTATGGGAAAGTGCTTCACCGTATGGGAAAGTGCTTCACCGTATGGGAAAGTGCTTCACCGTATGGGAAAGTGCTTCACCGTATGGGAAAGTGCTTCACCCTATGGGAAAGTGCTTCGCCGTATGGGAAAGTGCTTCGCCGTATGGGAAAGTGCTTCGCCGTATGGGAAAGTGCTTCGCCGTATGGGAAAGTGCTTCGCCGTATGGGAAAGTGCTTCGCCGTATGGGAAAGTGCTTCGCCGTATGGGAAAGTGCTTCGCCGTATGGGAAAGTGCTTCGCCGTATGGGAAAGTGCTTCGCCGTATGGGAAAGTGCTTCGCCGTATGGGAAAGTGCTTCGCCGTATGGGAAAGTGCTTCGCCGTATGGGAAAGTGCTTCGCCGTATGGGAAAGTGCTTCGCCGTATGGGAAAGTGCTTCACCCTATGGGAAAGTGCTTCGCCGTATGGGAAAGTGCTTCGCCGTATGGGAAAGTGCTTCGCCGTATGGGAAAGTGCTTCACCGTATGGGAAAGTGCTTCACCCTATGGGAAAGTGCTTCGCCGTATGGGAAAGTGCTTCGCCGTATGGGAAAGTGCTTCGCCGTATGGGAAAGTGCTTCTCCGTATGGGAAAGTGCTTCACCGTAGGGCAAAGTGCTTCACCGTATGGGAAAGTGCTTCACCGTATGGGAAAGTGCTTCACCGTATGGCAAAGTGCTTCACCGTATGGGAAAGTGCTTCACCGTATGGCAAAGTGCTTCACCGTATGGGAAAGTGCTTCACCGTATGGGAAAGTGCTTCACCGTATGGGAAAGTGCTTCACCGTATGGGAAAGTGCTTCACCGTATGGGAAAGTGCTTCACCGTATGGGAAAGTGCTTCACCGTATGGGAAAGTGCTTCACCGTATGGGAAAGTGCTTCACCGTATGGCAAAGTGCTTCACCGTATGGGAAAGTGCTTCACCGTATGGGAAAGTGCTTCACCGTATGGGAAAGTGCTTCACCGTATGGGAAAGTGCTTCACCGTATGGGAAAGTGCTTCACCGTAGGGCAAAGTGCTTCACCGTATGGGAAAGTGCTTCATCGTATGGGAAAGTGCTTCACCGTATGGGAAAGTGCTTCACCGTATGGGAAAGTGCTTCACCGTATGGGAAAGTGCTTCACCGTATGGGAAAGTGCTTCACCGTAGGGCAAAGTGCTTCACCGTATGGGAAAGTGCTTCACCGTATGGGAAAGTGCTTCACCGTATGGGAAAGTGCTTCACCGTATGGGAAAGTGCTTCACCGTATGGGAAAGTGCTTCACCGTATGGGAAAGTGCTTCACCGTATGGGAAAGTGCTTCACCCTATGGGAAAGTGCTTCACCGTATGGGAAAGTGCTTCACCGTATGGGAAAGTGCTTCACCCTATGGCAAAGTGCTTCACCCTATGGGAAAGTGCTTCACCGTATGGGAAAGTGCTTCGCCGTATGGGAAAGTGCTTCACCGTATGGGAAAGTGCTTCACCGTATGGGAAAGTGCTTCACCGTATGGCAAAGTGCTTCACCCTATGGGAAAGTGCTTCACCCTATGGGAAAGTGCTTCACCGTATGGGAAAGTGCTTCACCCTATGGGAAAGTGCTTCACCGTATGGGAAAGTGCTTCGCCGTATGGGAAAGTGCTTCGCCGTATGGGAAAGTGCTTCGCCGTATGGGAAAGTGCTTCGCCGTATGGGAAAGTGCTTCGCCGTATGGGAAAGTGCTTCGCCGTATGGGAAAGTGCTTCGCCGTATGGGAAAGTGCTTCGCCGTAGGGCAAAGTGCTTCACCGTATGGGAAAGTGCTTCACCGTATGGGAAAGTGCTTCACCGTATGGGAAAGTGCTTCACCGTATGGGAAAGTGCTTCACCGTATGGGAAAGTGCTTCGCCGTATGGGAAAGTGCTTCGCCGTATGGGAAAGTGCTTCGCCGTATGGGAAAGTGCTTCGCCGTATGGGAAAGTGCTTCGCCGTATGGGAAAGTGCTTCGCCGTATGGGAAAGTGCTTCGCCGTATGGGAAAGTGCTTCGCCGTATGGGAAAGTGCTTCGCCGTATGGGAAAGTGCTTCGCCGTATGGGAAAGTGCTTCACCCTATGGGAAAGTGCTTCGCCGTATGGGAAAGTGCTTCGCCGTATGGGAAAGTGCTTCGCCGTATGGGAAAGTGCTTCGCCGTATGGGAAAGTGCTTCGCCGTATGGGAAAGTGCTTCGCCGTATGGGAAAGTGCTTCGCCGTATGGGAAAGTGCTTCGCCGTATGGGAAAGTGCTTCGCCGTATGGGAAAGTGCTTCGCCGTATGGGAAAGTGCTTCGCCGTATGGGAAAGTGCTTCCCCGTATGGGAAAGTGCTTCACCCTATGGGAAAGTGCTTCGCCGTATGGGAAAGTGCTTCGCCGTATGGGAAAGTGCTTCGCCGTATGGGAAAGTGCTTCGCCGTATGGGAAAGTGCTTCGCCGTATGGGAAAGTGCTTCGCCGTATGGGAAAGTGCTTCGCCGTATGGGAAAGTGCTTCGCCGTATGGGAAAGTGCTTCTCCGTATGGGAAAGTGCTTCACCGTAGGGCAAAGTGCTTCACCGTATGGGAAAGTGCTTCACCGTATGGGAAAGTGCTTCACCGTATGGCAAAGTGCTTCACCGTATGGGAAAGTGCTTCACCGTATGGCAAAGTGCTTCACCGTATGGGAAAGTGCTTCACCGTATGGGAAAGTGCTTCACCGTATGGGAAAGTGCTTCACCGTATGGGAAAGTGCTTCACCGTATGGGAAAGTGCTTCACCGTATGGGAAAGTGCTTCACCGTATGGGAAAGTGCTTCACCGTATGGGAAAGTGCTTCACCGTATGGCAAAGTGCTTCACCGTATGGGAAAGTGCTTCACCGTATGGGAAAGTGCTTCACCGTATGGGAAAGTGCTTCACCGTATGGGAAAGTGCTTCACCGTATGGGAAAGTGCTTCACCGTAGGGCAAAGTGCTTCACCGTATGGGAAAGTGCTTCATCGTATGGGAAAGTGCTTCACCGTATGGGAAAGTGCTTCACCGTATGGGAAAGTGCTTCACCGTATGGGAAAGTGCTTCACCGTATGGGAAAGTGCTTCACCGTAGGGCAAAGTGCTTCACCGTATGGGAAAGTGCTTCACCGTATGGGAAAGTGCTTCACCGTATGGGAAAGTGCTTCACCGTATGGGAAAGTGCTTCACCGTATGGGAAAGTGCTTCACCGTATGGGAAAGTGCTTCACCGTATGGGAAAGTGCTTCACCCTATGGGAAAGTGCTTCACCGTATGGGAAAGTGCTTCACCGTATGGGAAAGTGCTTCACCCTATGGCAAAGTGCTTCACCCTATGGGAAAGTGCTTCGCCGTATGGGAAAGTGCTTCGCCGTATGGGAAAGTGCTTCACCGTATGGGAAAGTGCTTCACCGTATGGCAAAGTGCTTCACCCTATGGGAAAGTGCTTCACCCTATGGGAAAGTGCTTCACCGTATGGGAAAGTGCTTCACCCTATGGGAAAGTGCTTCACCGTATGGGAAAGTGCTTCGCCGTATGGGAAAGTGCTTCGCCGTATGGGAAAGTGCTTCGCCGTATGGGAAAGTGCTTCGCCGTATGGGAAAGTGCTTCGCCGTATGGGAAAGTGCTTCGCCGTATGGGAAAGTGCTTCGCCGTATGGGAAAGTGCTTCGCCGTAGGGCAAAGTGCTTCACCGTATGGGAAAGTGCTTCACCGTATGGGAAAGTGCTTCACCGTATGGGAAAGTGCTTCACCGTATGGGAAAGTGCTTCACCGTATGGGAAAGTGCTTCACCGTATGGGAAAGTGCTTCACCGTATGGGAAAGTGCTTCGCCGTATGGGAAAGTGCTTCGCCGTATGGGAAAGTGCTTCGCCGTATGGGAAAGTGCTTCGCCGTATGGGAAAGTGCTTCGCCGTATGGGAAAGTGCTTCGCCGTATGGGAAAGTGCTTCGCCGTATGGGAAAGTGCTTCGCCGTATGGGAAAGTGCTTCACCGTAGGGCAAAGTGCTTCACCGTATGGGAAAGTGCTTCACCGTATGGGAAAGTGCTTCACCGTATGGCAAAGTGCTTCACCGTATGGGAAAGTGCTTCACCGTATGGGAAAGTGCTTCACCGTATGGGAAAGTGCTTCACCGTATGGGAAAGTGCTTCACCGTATGGGAAAGTGCTTCACCGTATGGGAAAGTGCTTCACCGTATGGGAAAGTGCTTCACCGTATGGGAAAGTGCTTCGCCGTATGGGAAAGTGCTTCGCCGTATGGGAAAGTGCTTCGCCGTATGGGAAAGTGCTTCGCCGTATGGGAAAGTGCTTCGCCGTATGGGAAAGTGCTTCGCCGTATGGGAAAGTGCTTCGCCGTATGGGAAAGTGCTTCGCCGTATGGGAAAGTGCTTCGCCGTATGGGAAAGTGCTTCACCGTATGGGAAAGTGCTTCACCCTATGGGAAAGTGCTTCGCCGTATGGGAAAGTGCTTCGCCGTATGGGAAAGTGCTTCGCCGTATGGGAAAGTGCTTCACCGTATGGGAAAGTGCTTCACCCTATGGGAAAGTGCTTCGCCGTATGGGAAAGTGCTTCGCCGTATGGGAAAGTGCTTCGCCGTATGGGAAAGTGCTTCTCCGTATGGGAAAGTGCTTCACCGTAGGGCAAAGTGCTTCACCGTATGGGAAAGTGCTTCACCGTATGGGAAAGTGCTTCACCGTATGGCAAAGTGCTTCACCGTATGGGAAAGTGCTTCACCGTATGGCAAAGTGCTTCACCGTATGGGAAAGTGCTTCACCGTATGGGAAAGTGCTTCACCGTATGGGAAAGTGCTTCACCGTATGGGAAAGTGCTTCACCGTATGGGAAAGTGCTTCACCGTATGGGAAAGTGCTTCACCGTATGGGAAAGTGCTTCACCGTATGGGAAAGTGCTTCACCGTATGGCAAAGTGCTTCACCGTATGGGAAAGTGCTTCACCGTATGGGAAAGTGCTTCACCGTATGGGAAAGTGCTTCACCGTATGGGAAAGTGCTTCACCGTATGGGAAAGTGCTTCACCGTAGGGCAAAGTGCTTCACCGTATGGGAAAGTGCTTCATCGTATGGGAAAGTGCTTCACCGTATGGGAAAGTGCTTCACCGTATGGGAAAGTGCTTCACCGTATGGGAAAGTGCTTCACCGTATGGGAAAGTGCTTCACCGTAGGGCAAAGTGCTTCACCGTATGGGAAAGTGCTTCACCGTATGGGAAAGTGCTTCACCGTATGGGAAAGTGCTTCACCGTATGGGAAAGTGCTTCACCGTATGGGAAAGTGCTTCACCGTATGGGAAAGTGCTTCACCGTATGGGAAAGTGCTTCACCGTATGGGAAAGTGCTTCACCCTATGGGAAAGTGCTTCACCGTATGGGAAAGTGCTTCACCGTATGGGAAAGTGCTTCACCGTATGGGAAAGTGCTTCACCGTATGGGAAAGTGCTTCACCGTATGGGAAAGTGCTTCACCGTATGGGAAAGTGCTTCACCGTATGGGAAAGTGCTTCACCGTATGGGAAAGTGCTTCACCGTATGGGAAAGTGCTTCACCGTATGGGAAAGTGCTTCACCGTATGGGAAAGTGCTTCACCCTATGGGAAAGTGCTTCACCCTATGGGAAAGTGCTTCACCGTATGGGAAAGTGCTTCACCGTATGGGAAAGTGCTTCACCCTATGGGAAAGTGCTTCACCGTATGGGAAAGTGCTTCACCCTATGGGAAAGTGCTTCACCGTATGGGAAAGTGCTTCACCGTATGGGAAAGTGCTTCACCGTATGGGAAAGTGCTTCACCGTATGGGAAAGTGCTTCACCGTAGGGGAAAGTGCTTCACCGTATGGGAAAGTGCTTCACCGTATGGGAAAGTGCTTCACCGTATGGGAAAGTGCTTCACCGTATGGGAAAGTGCTTCGCCGTATGGGAAAGTGCTTCGCCGTATGGGAAAGTGCTTCGCCGTATGGGAAAGTGCTTCGCCGTACGGGAAAGTGCTTCGCCGTACGGGAAAGTGCTTCGCCGTATGGGAAAGTGCTTCGCCGTATGGGAAAGTGCTTCGCCGTATGGGAAAGTGCTTCGCCGTATGGGAAAGTGCTTCGCCGTATGGGAAAGTGCTTCGCCGTATGGGAAAGTGCTTCGCCGTATGGGAAAGTGCTTCGCCGTATGGGAAAGTGCTTCGCCGTATGGGAAAGTGCTTCGCCGTATGGGAAAGTGCTTCGCCGTATGGGAAAGTGCTTCACCCTATGGGAAAGTGCTTCACCGTATGGGAAAGTGCTTCACCGTATGGGAAAGTGCTTCACCGTATGGGAAAGTGCTTCACCGTATGGGAAAGTGCTTCACCCTATGGGAAAGTGCTTCGCCGTATGGGAAAGTGCTTCGCCGTATGGGAAAGTGCTTCGCCGTATGGGAAAGTGCTTCGCCGTATGGGAAAGTGCTTCGCCGTATGGGAAAGTGCTTCGCCGTATGGGAAAGTGCTTCGCCGTATGGGAAAGTGCTTCGCCGTATGGGAAAGTGCTTCGCCGTATGGGAAAGTGCTTCGCCGTATGGGAAAGTGCTTCGCCGTATGGGAAAGTGCTTCGCCGTATGGGAAAGTGCTTCGCCGTATGGGAAAGTGCTTCACCCTATGGGAAAGTGCTTCGCCGTATGGGAAAGTGCTTCGCCGTATGGGAAAGTGCTTCGCCGTATGGGAAAGTGCTTCACCGTATGGGAAAGTGCTTCACCCTATGGGAAAGTGCTTCGCCGTATGGGAAAGTGCTTCGCCGTATGGGAAAGTGCTTCGCCGTATGGGAAAGTGCTTCTCCGTATGGGAAAGTGCTTCACCGTAGGGCAAAGTGCTTCACCGTATGGGAAAGTGCTTCACCGTATGGGAAAGTGCTTCACCGTATGGCAAAGTGCTTCACCGTATGGGAAAGTGCTTCACCGTATGGCAAAGTGCTTCACCGTATGGGAAAGTGCTTCACCGTATGGGAAAGTGCTTCACCGTATGGGAAAGTGCTTCACCGTATGGGAAAGTGCTTCACCGTATGGGAAAGTGCTTCACCGTATGGGAAAGTGCTTCACCGTATGGGAAAGTGCTTCACCGTATGGGAAAGTGCTTCACCGTATGGCAAAGTGCTTCACCGTATGGGAAAGTGCTTCACCGTATGGGAAAGTGCTTCACCGTATGGGAAAGTGCTTCACCGTATGGGAAAGTGCTTCACCGTATGGGAAAGTGCTTCACCGTAGGGCAAAGTGCTTCACCGTATGGGAAAGTGCTTCATCGTATGGGAAAGTGCTTCACCGTATGGGAAAGTGCTTCACCGTATGGGAAAGTGCTTCACCGTATGGGAAAGTGCTTCACCGTATGGGAAAGTGCTTCACCGTAGGGCAAAGTGCTTCACCGTATGGGAAAGTGCTTCACCGTATGGGAAAGTGCTTCACCGTATGGGAAAGTGCTTCACCGTATGGGAAAGTGCTTCACCGTATGGGAAAGTGCTTCACCGTATGGGAAAGTGCTTCACCGTATGGGAAAGTGCTTCACCCTATGGGAAAGTGCTTCACCGTATGGGAAAGTGCTTCACCGTATGGGAAAGTGCTTCACCCTATGGCAAAGTGCTTCACCCTATGGGAAAGTGCTTCACCGTATGGGAAAGTGCTTCGCCGTATGGGAAAGTGTTTCACCGTATGGGAAAGTGCTTCACCGTATGGGAAAGTGCTTCACCGTATGGCAAAGTGCTTCACCCTATGGGAAAGTGCTTCACCCTATGGGAAAGTGCTTCACCGTATGGGAAAGTGCTTCACCCTATGGGAAAGTGCTTCACCGTATGGGAAAGTGCTTCGCCGTATGGGAAAGTGCTTCGCCGTATGGGAAAGTGCTTCGCCGTATGGGAAAGTGCTTCGCCGTATGGGAAAGTGCTTCGCCGTATGGGAAAGTGCTTCGCCGTATGGGAAAGTGCTTCGCCGTATGGGAAAGTGCTTCGCCGTATGGGAAAGTGCTTCACCGTAGGGCAAAGTGCTTCACCGTATGGGAAAGTGCTTCACCGTATGGGAAAGTGCTTCACCGTATGGGAAAGTGCTTCACCGTATGGGAAAGTGCTTCACCGTATGGGAAAGTGCTTCACCGTATGGGAAAGTGCTTCACCGTATGGGAAAGTGCTTCACCGTATGGGAAAGTGCTTCGCCGTATGGGAAAGTGCTTCGCCGTATGGGAAAGTGCTTCGCCGTATGGGAAAGTGCTTCGCCGTATGGGAAAGTGCTTCGCCGTATGGGAAAGTGCTTCGCCGTATGGGAAAGTGCTTCGCCGTATGGGAAAGTGCTTCGCCGTATGGGAAAGTGCTTCGCCGTATGGGAAAGTGCTTCGCCGTATGGGAAAGTGCTTCGCCGTATGGGAAAGTGCTTCGCCGTATGGGAAAGTGCTTCGCCGTATGGGAAAGTGCTTCGCCGTATGGGAAAGTGCTTCGCCGTATGGGAAAGTGCTTCGCCGTATGGGAAAGTGCTTCGCCGTATGGGAAAGTGCTTCGCCGTATGGGAAAGTGCTTCGCCGTATGGGAAAGTGCTTCGCCGTATGGGAAAGTGCTTCGCCGTATGGGAAAGTGCTTCGCCGTATGGGAAAGTGCTTCGCCGTATGGGAAAGTGCTTCGCCGTATGGGAAAGTGCTTCGCCGTATGGGAAAGTGCTTCGCCGTATGGGAAAGTGCTTCGCCGTATGGGAAAGTGCTTCGCCGTATGGGAAAGTGCTTCGCCGTATGGGAAAGTGCTTCGCCGTATGGGAAAGTGCTTCACCGTATGGGAAAGTGCTTCGCCGTATGGGAAAGTGCTTCCCCGTATGGGAAAGTGCTTCGCCGTATGGGAAAGTGCTTCACCGTATGGGAAAGTGCTTCCCCGTATGGGAAAGTGCTTCACCGTATGGGAAAGTGCTTCACCGTATGGGAAAGTGCTTCACCGTATGGGAAAGTGCTTCGCCGTATGGGAAAGTGCTTCGCCGTATGGGAAAGTGCTTCGCCGTATGGGAAAGTGCTTCGCCGTATGGGAAAGTGCTTCGCCGTATGGGAAAGTGCTTCGCCGTATGGGAAAGTGCTTCGCCGTATGGGAAAGTGCTTCCCCGTATGGGAAAGTGCTTCACCGTATGGGAAAGTGCTTCACCGTATGGGAAAGTGCTTCACCGTATGGGAAAGTGCTTCACCGTATGGGAAAGTGCTTCACCGTATGGGAAAGTGCTTCACCGTATGGGAAAGTGCTTCACCGTATGGGAAAGTGCTTCACCGTATGGCAAAGTGCTTCACCGTATGGGAAAGTGCTTCACCGTATGGGAAAGTGCTTCACCGTATGGGAAAGTGCTTCACCGTATGGGAAAGTGCTTCACCGTATGGGAAAGTGCTTCACCGTAGGGCAAAGTGCTTCACCGTATGGGAAAGTGCTTCATCGTATGGGAAAGTGCTTCACCGTATGGGAAAGTGCTTCACCGTATGGGAAAGTGCTTCACCGTATGGGAAAGTGCTTCACCGTAGGGCAAAGTGCTTCACCGTATGGGAAAGTGCTTCACCGTATGGGAAAGTGCTTCACCGTATGGGAAAGTGCTTCACCGTATGGGAAAGTGCTTCACCGTATGGGAAAGTGCTTCACCGTATGGGAAAGTGCTTCACCGTATGGGAAAGTGCTTCACCGTATGGGAAAGTGCTTCACCCTATGGGAAAGTGCTTCACCGTATGGGAAAGTGCTTCACCGTATGGGAAAGTGCTTCACCGTATGGGAAAGTGCTTCACCGTATGGGAAAGTGCTTCACCGTATGGGAAAGTGCTTCACCGTATGGGAAAGTGCTTCACCGTATGGGAAAGTGCTTCACCGTATGGGAAAGTGCTTCACCGTATGGGAAAGTGCTTCACCGTATGGGAAAGTGCTTCACCGTATGGGAAAGTGCTTCACCCTATGGGAAAGTGCTTCACCCTATGGGAAAGTGCTTCACCGTATGGGAAAGTGCTTCACCGTATGGGAAAGTGCTTCACCCTATGGGAAAGTGCTTCACCGTATGGGAAAGTGCTTCACCCTATGGGAAAGTGCTTCACCGTATGGGAAAGTGCTTCACCGTATGGGAAAGTGCTTCACCGTATGGGAAAGTGCTTCACCGTATGGGAAAGTGCTTCACCGTAGGGCAAAGTGCTTCACCGTATGGGAAAGTGCTTCACCGTATGGGAAAGTGCTTCACCGTATGGGAAAGTGCTTCACCGTATGGGAAAGTGCTTCACCGTATGGGAAAGTGCTTCGCCGTATGGGAAAGTGCTTCGCCGTATGGGAAAGTGCTTCGCCGTATGGGAAAGTGCTTCGCCGTATGGGAAAGTGCTTCGCCGTATGGGAAAGTGCTTCGCCGTATGGGAAAGTGCTTCGCCGTATGGGAAAGTGCTTCGCCGTATGGGAAAGTGCTTCGCCGTATGGGAAAGTGCTTCGCCGTATGGGAAAGTGCTTCGCCGTATGGGAAAGTGCTTCGCCGTATGGGAAAGTGCTTCGCCGTATGGGAAAGTGCTTCGCCGTATGGGAAAGTGCTTCGCCGTATGGGAAAGTGCTTCGCCGTATGGGAAAGTGCTTCACCCTATGGGAAAGTGCTTCACCCTATGGGAAAGTGCTTCACCGTATGGGAAAGTGCTTCACCGTATGGGAAAGTGCTTCACCCTATGGGAAAGTGCTTCGCCGTATGGGAAAGTGCTTCGCCGTATGGGAAAGTGCTTCGCCGTATGGGAAAGTGCTTCGCCGTATGGGAAAGTGCTTCGCCGTATGGGAAAGTGCTTCGCCGTATGGGAAAGTGCTTCGCCGTATGGGAAAGTGCTTCGCCGTATGGGAAAGTGCTTCGCCGTATGGGAAAGTGCTTCGCCGTATGGGAAAGTGCTTCGCCGTATGGGAAAGTGCTTCGCCGTATGGGAAAGTGCTTCACCCTATGGGAAAGTGCTTCGCCGTATGGGAAAGTGCTTCGCCGTATGGGAAAGTGCTTCGCCGTATGGGAAAGTGCTTCACCGTATGGGAAAGTGCTTCACCCTATGGGAAAGTGCTTCGCCGTATGGGAAAGTGCTTCGCCGTATGGGAAAGTGCTTCGCCGTATGGGAAAGTGCTTCTCCGTATGGGAAAGTGCTTCACCGTAGGGCAAAGTGCTTCACCGTATGGGAAAGTGCTTCACCGTATGGGAAAGTGCTTCACCGTATGGCAAAGTGCTTCACCGTATGGGAAAGTGCTTCACCGTATGGCAAAGTGCTTCACCGTATGGGAAAGTGCTTCACCGTATGGGAAAGTGCTTCACCGTATGGGAAAGTGCTTCACCGTATGGGAAAGTGCTTCACCGTATGGGAAAGTGCTTCACCGTATGGGAAAGTGCTTCACCGTATGGGAAAGTGCTTCACCGTATGGGAAAGTGCTTCACCGTATGGCAAAGTGCTTCACCGTATGGGAAAGTGCTTCACCGTATGGGAAAGTGCTTCACCGTATGGGAAAGTGCTTCACCGTATGGGAAAGTGCTTCACCGTATGGGAAAGTGCTTCACCGTAGGGCAAAGTGCTTCACCGTATGGGAAAGTGCTTCATCGTATGGGAAAGTGCTTCACCGTATGGGAAAGTGCTTCACCGTATGGGAAAGTGCTTCACCGTATGGGAAAGTGCTTCACCGTATGGGAAAGTGCTTCACCGTAGGGCAAAGTGCTTCACCGTATGGGAAAGTGCTTCACCGTATGGGAAAGTGCTTCACCGTATGGGAAAGTGCTTCACCGTATGGGAAAGTGCTTCACCGTATGGGAAAGTGCTTCACCGTATGGGAAAGTGCTTCACCGTATGGGAAAGTGCTTCACCCTATGGGAAAGTGCTTCACCGTATGGGAAAGTGCTTCACCGTATGGGAAAGTGCTTCACCCTATGGCAAAGTGCTTCACCCTATGGGAAAGTGCTTCACCGTATGGGAAAGTGCTTCGCCGTATGGGAAAGTGTTTCACCGTATGGGAAAGTGCTTCACCGTATGGGAAAGTGCTTCACCGTATGGCAAAGTGCTTCACCCTATGGGAAAGTGCTTCACCCTATGGGAAAGTGCTTCACCGTATGGGAAAGTGCTTCACCCTATGGGAAAGTGCTTCACCGTATGGGAAAGTGCTTCGCCGTATGGGAAAGTGCTTCGCCGTATGGGAAAGTGCTTCGCCGTATGGGAAAGTGCTTCGCCGTATGGGAAAGTGCTTCGCCGTATGGGAAAGTGCTTCGCCGTATGGGAAAGTGCTTCGCCGTATGGGAAAGTGCTTCGCCGTATGGGAAAGTGCTTCGCCGTATGGGAAAGTGCTTCGCCGTATGGGAAAGTGCTTCGCCGTATGGGAAAGTGCTTCGCCGTATGGGAAAGTGCTTCGCCGTATGGGAAAGTGCTTCGCCGTATGGGAAAGTGCTTCGCCGTATGGGAAAGTGCTTCGCCGTATGGGAAAGTGCTTCGCCGTATGGGAAAGTGCTTCGCCGTATGGGAAAGTGCTTCGCCGTATGGGAAAGTGCTTCGCCGTATGGGAAAGTGCTTCGCCGTATGGGAAAGTGCTTCGCCGTATGGGAAAGTGCTTCGCCGTATGGGAAAGTGCTTCGCCGTATGGGAAAGTGCTTCGCCGTATGGGAAAGTGCTTCCCCGTATGGGAAAGTGCTTCGCCGTATGGGAAAGTGCTTCACCGTATGGGAAAGTGCTTCCCCGTATGGGAAAGTGCTTCACCGTATGGGAAAGTGCTTCACCGTATGGGAAAGTGCTTCGCCGTATGGGAAAGTGCTTCGCCGTATGGGAAAGTGCTTCGCCGTATGGGAAAGTGCTTCGCCGTATGGGAAAGTGCTTCACCGTATGGGAAAGTGCTTCACCGTATGGGAAAGTGCTTCACCGTATGGGAAAGTGCTTCACCGTATGGGAAAGTGCTTCACCGTATGGGAAAGTGCTTCACCGTAGGGCAAAGTGCTTCACCGTAGGGCAAAGTGCTTCACCGTATGGGAAAGTGCTTCACCGTAGGGCAAAGTGCTTCACCGTATGGGAAAGTGCTTCACCGTATGGGAAAGTGCTTCACCGTATGGGAAAGTGCTTCACCGTATGGGAAAGTGCTTCACCGTATGGGAAAGTGCTTCACCCTATGGGAAAGTGCTTCACCGTATGGGAAAGTGCTTCACCGTATGGGAAAGTGCTTCACCCTATGGGAAAGTGCTTCACCCTATGGGAAAGTGCTTCGCCGTATGGGAAAGTGCTTCGCCGTATGGGAAAGTGCTTCGCCGTATGGGAAAGTGCTTCACCGTATGGGAAAGTGCTTCGCCGTATGGGAAAGTGCTTCACCGTATGGGAAAGTGCTTCCCGTATGGGAAAGTGCTTCACCGTAGGGCAAAGTGCTTCACCGTATGGGAAAGTGCTTCACCGTATGGGAAAGTGCTTCACCGTATGGGAAAGTGCTTCACCGTATGGGAAAGTGCTTCACCGTATGGGAAAGTGCTTCACCGTATGGGAAAGTGCTTCACCGTATGGGAAAGTGCTTCACCGTATGGGAAAGTGCTTCACCGTATGGGAAAGTGCTTCACCGTATGGGAAAGTGCTTCACCGTATGGGAAAGTGCTTCACCGTATGGGAAAGTGCTTCACCGTATGGGAAAGTGCTTCACCGTATGGGAAAGTGCTTCACCGTATGGGAAAGTGCTTCACCGTATGGGAAAGTGCTTCACCGTATGGGAAAGTGCTTCACCGTATGGGAAAGTGCTTCACCGTATGGGAAAGTGCTTCACCGTATGGGAAAGTGCTTCACCGTATGGGAAAGTGCTTCACCGTATGGGAAAGTGCTTCACCGTATGGGAAAGTGCTTCACCGTATGGGAAAGTGCTTCACCGTATGGGAAAGTGCTTCACCGTATGGGAAAGTGCTTCACCGTATGGGAAAGTGCTTCACCGTATGGGAAAGTGCTTCACCGTATGGGAAAGTGCTTCACCGTATGGGAAAGTGCTTCACCGTATGGGAAAGTGCTTCACCGTATGGGAAAGTGCTTCACCGTATGGGAAAGTGCTTCACCGTATGGGAAAGTGCTTCACCGTATGGGAAAGTGCTTCACCGTATGGCAAAGTGCTTCACCGTATGGGAAAGTGCTTCACCGTATGGGAAAGTGCTTCACCGTATGGGAAAGTGCTTCACCGTATGGGAAAGTGCTTCACCGTATGGGAAAGTGCTTCACCGTATGGGAAAGTGCTTCACCGTATGGGAAAGTGCTTCACCGTATGGGAAAGTGCTTCACCGTATGGGAAAGTGCTTCACCGTATGGGAAAGTGCTTCACCGTATGGGAAAGTGCTTCACCGTATGGGAAAGTGCTTCACCGTATGGGAAAGTGCTTCACCGTATGGGAAAGTGCTTCACCGTAGGGCAAAGTGCTTCACCGTATGGGAAAGTGCTTCACCGTATGGGAAAGTGCTTCACCGTATGGGAAAGTGCTTCACCGTATGGGAAAGTGCTTCACCGTATGGGAAAGTGCTTCACCGTATGGGAAAGTGCTTCACCGTATGGGAAAGTGCTTCACCGTATGGGAAAGTGCTTCACCGTATGGGAAAGTGCTTCACCGTATGGCAAAGTGCTTCACCGTATGGCAAAGTGCTTCACCGTATGGCAAAGTGCTTCACCGTATGGGAAAGTGCTTCGCCGTATGGGAAAGTGCTTCGCCGTATGGGAAAGTGCTTCGCCGTATGGGAAAGTGCTTCGCCGTATGGGAAAGTGCTTCGCCGTATGGGAAAGTGCTTCGCCGTATGGGAAAGTGCTTCGCCGTATGGGAAAGTGCTTCCCCGTAGGGCAAAGTGCTTCACCGTATGGGAAAGTGCTTCACCGTATGGGAAAGTGCTTCACCGTATGGGAAAGTGCTTCACCGTATGGGAAAGTGCTTCACCGTATGGGAAAGTGCTTCACCGTATGGGAAAGAGCTTCACCGTATGGGAAAGTGCTTCACCGTATGGGAAAGTGCTTCACCGTATGGGAAAGTGCTTCACCGTATGGGAAAGTGCTTCACCCTATGGGAAAGTGCTTCGCCGTATGGGAAAGTGCTTCGCCGTATGGGAAAGTGCTTCGCCGTATGGGAAAGTGCTTCGCCGTATGGGAAAGTGCTTCGCCGTATGGGAAAGTGCTTCGCCGTATGGGAAAGTGCTTCACCCTATGGGAAAGTGCTTCACCGTATGGGAAAGTGCTTCACCGTATGGGAAAGTGCTTCACCCTATGGGAAAGTGCTTCGCCGTATGGGAAAGTGCTTCGCCGTATGGGAAAGTGCTTCGCCGTATGGGAAAGTGCTTCGCCGTATGGGAAAGTGCTTCGCCGTATGGGAAAGTGCTTCGCCGTATGGGAAAGTGCTTCGCCGTATGGGAAAGTGCTTCGCCGTATGGGAAAGTGCTTCACCGTATGGGAAAGTGCTTCACCCTATGGGAAAGTGCTTCGCCGTATGGGAAAGTGCTTCGCCGTATGGGAAAGTGCTTCGCCGTATGGGAAAGTGCTTCACCGTATGGGAAAGTGCTTCACCCTATGGGAAAGTGCTTCGCCGTATGGGAAAGTGCTTCGCCGTATGGGAAAGTGCTTCGC
>NW_028315482.1:0-2500 GCF_046866305.1 Octopus bimaculoides
GAAACTGAAAGAAGCCCCACCCAGGGCACATTATTTTTGTAGGCACAGGAGTGGCTGTGCGGTAAGTAGCTTGCTTACCAACCACATAGTTCTGGGTTCAGTCCCATTGCGTGGCATTTTGAGCAAGTGTCTTCTACTATAGCCTTGGGCCAACCAAAGCCTTGTGAGTGGATTTGATAGACAGAAACTGAAAGAAGCCCATCGTATGTGTGTGTGTGTGTGTCTGTGCGTGTGTCTGTCTGTGTGTTTGTCCCCCCCCCCTCCAACATTGCTTGACAACTGGTGTTGGTGTGTTTACGTCTCCGTAAAACTTAGCGGTTCGGCAAAAGAGACCAATAGAATAAGTATTAGGTCTACAAAGAATAAGTAAGTCGTGGAGTCGATTAGCTCGACTAAAGGCGATGCTCCAGCATTGCCGCAGTTAAATGACTGAAACAAGTAAAAGAATAAAAGAGTGTGTGTGTGTGCGCGCGTGCATGTGTGTGTGTGTGTGCGTGTGTATGTGTGTGCCTTTGTGTCTCTGTCCCCTACCACCACTTGTTAAGTGGTGTGTTCATGTCCCTGTAACCTAGTGATTCTGTAAAGGATGAAGTCATGGGGGAAAGAAAACAGACCAACAAAGACAGCTATATATACCTACACCCCGCAGGAAAAACATTATACATATGACACCACTACACACACGACACCCCACTTCCCCGCAGGGGCACCACACTAATGATACACGCTTACCCCACTTCAAGATAACTGTTGCTGGCTTCACAGCATACCCGTTCTTGTGATCCAGACAGATTGCGCCCAAGTACCCCTTTCTCTCCTGTTCCACTACACCTGTTTTGCTAATCCTGTTCTATCAAGCTGCTTGTGATATATTACGTACTACCGAAGTGATTTTGAAGGAATATGTTCAGACAAGTAAGTTATATCTTATACATTAGATTCTTACATACATTTGGCTGGAATTATGGTAACATATTCATGTAGGTGTATATGTGTTTGAAAGTGTATCTATATGCATGCGTGTGTGTGTGTGTGTGTGTGTGTGTGTGTGTGTGCGTATAGATAGATAGATAGATAGATAGATAGATAGATAGATAGATAGATAGATAGATAGATAGAAAGACAGACGGACAGATAGATAGATAGACAAAGTGTATCTATATGCATGCGTGTGTGTGTGTGTGTGTGTGTGCGTGTGCACGTATAGATAGATAGATAGATAGATAGATAGATAGAAAGACAGACGGACAGATAGATAGATAGACAAAGTGTATCTATATGCATGCGTGTGTGTGTGTGTGTGTGCGTGTGTGTGCACGTATAGATAGATAGATAGATAGATAGATAGATAGATAGATAGATAGATAGATAGATAGAAAGACAGACGGACAGATAGATAGATAGACAACTTTCTTTATTGATCACACTGGGCTGAACATAGAGGGGACAAATACAATGTTGAGTTTTTCTTTTCGAGGGGGTGGGGGCGAAAACAAAATAAAATAAAATAAAAAATAAATTTAGGGACAACGACCAAAAGGGATCGAAATACAACGACCAAAAGGGATCGAAATCGTTTGGGATATACACAAAAAAGTCGAAATAATACAAAAGTTCCCCAAAATTGGGGAGGTTTATCCGTGGAAAGAAAAGCCTACGAAAAGACCACGGTAACCTCGGGCAACAATGTCACATATTAACACATTTATTTACAAATAAGTAACTCTCTGTTTTGAATCTTTTTTTCCGGTTCATAGGATCATGCTCAAGGTGGCTTTGTCATTCATACGTGCCATCCTTGTTACATTCACCCATCTTTTTTTGAAACATTCGCTAGACAAAACTTGCCTTTCTATTCTCACCTTCCATTTCAAGTGATACTTGAAAAAGTTGATGAGAGATTGACCAGAGAGGAAAGTGTTTGTCTCTAATCCTTTCAGACGCGTCCACCAGATACATTCTTTCGTCATAGCCACAAGTACAATGAAAATAGCTCTTCGTTCCCGTTTGAAGGAAGGAGGCATGACAATATTGACGATAGACTCGGCCGATAAAGCGTGCAGAATGGTTTCGTCGATCTGACTGCATCTCGGGCATGTCGGCCCGGTGTTTCTCGAGCCGTGCCTGTAGAGCTTATCCCGAACGGGTAGCGCTTCTCGATAGCACTTCCAGGCCAGGGATCTCTGGTGGTTGTCCATAGGTCTCGGCCCGAAAGTCGTCTTGAACAGGCGGGTCAGGTATTCCTCGTCGACGCCCAGGTTCGCCCCGAGATCGTCATCGTACCTCCCTTCCACTAATCCCCTATAGAATGCTTTGGTTGTGATGCAGTCGCTCAAGGTCGACCTGAGACGGTAGAGTTGCTCCAGAGCAACGCGACACTCGCGGTGCCATTCGCCCTTCCTCGGCCTCTTCTTGATCCACGACTGCAGCTCGGTCATGAAGACGAGCTGCGGGAAAGCACGTCGCACAAACAGCGACCACACCTGTTCAGTGTCGTCTA
>NW_028315482.1:7500-32851 GCF_046866305.1 Octopus bimaculoides
CCCTTTTGTTACCGAACTTTTGTTGAGATGTTCTGTGTTGCTTTCAATTAATTTTAAATATAACAGAGTTTAGTAAAAATAACTTTATCATTATTAAGCTAGTGTTAGGAACATAAATTTGGAAGATTTTAATTTAGAACTTTTGAAAACGACATTTGTACTAAAGAGCCAGAGGCGGTTTCAGCCAGGTTGGTATGAAAGGGGTTAATAGAGAAAGAATATAGGTATTGGGGGGAAGGGTGTGAGGGAGAGAACAAAGGAGGTGAGATCTATTAAACAAGGCAATAAGAGAGGAATTACGATGCCAGATTTGTAGGAGTAGCTATAAAGAATAAAACAAAAAATTTGCCATTGGGCTGTTAAGATAAATGGCTGTTAAGATAAATGGCTTACAACATCAAACTTACAAAAGCCATGGGTCCTAACATGTAGTATACAAAAATGGTGCAAATAAAAAAATATAATAGATAAATAAATAAACAAGTGCACTTCGAGAGCACAAACTTCCACCAACGATACACCAATGTCCTCTCAATGATAATAGAAACAGAGTGTAGTGTGGTGGGTGGTGGAGCATGGTGGTTGAGCATAGTGTAGTGACTGAATGGAGTGTTGTGGTTGAGTGTAGTGTGGAGGCTGAGTGTAGTGTGGTGGTTGAGTATTGAATGATGGTTGAGTGAAGTGTGGTGGTTGCATGGAGTGAGGTGGCTGAGTGGAGAATGGTAATTGAGTGAAATGTGGTATTTGAGTGTAGTGTGATGGCTGAGACTAGTTTGGAAGTTGAGTGTAGTTTGGTGTGTGAATGATGTGTAGTGGCTGAGTGCAGTGTAAAGTTTGAGTGTAGCATGTTAGCTGAGTGTTGTCTGAACATTAAACAGTATACTAAGTTTGATGATGAATAAGAAGTTTCCACACTCAACTTATTCTTATAACATCATAACAAATCAATAAAAATGAGGAAAGGGTAAAGACCCCCTTTGGTTATGAATGATCATGGGATTGCACCTGGAAAATTTCCCTCCAAGGTACAAGTCTGGGCAAGGTTGGTTTTGAAAGACAAGTAGTCACCATTAATGTTATCCAAAGGAAAGGCAAAGGACAATACAGCTTGGCACCAGTGACGTCGCAACTCATTGCTACAGCTGAGTAAACTGGAGTAACATAAAGTGTGTTGCTCAAGAACACAATACACAGCCAGTCTTGGAATCGAACTCACCACCTCATGGTTGTGAGCCTAACACCTCTACCCACTGAGCCATGGTTCAATATATCAATGCAGACGAATCAATATATTAATACATAACTATATTGTTATATCTTGTCTCAGTCTCTACTGTTTGTGTCCTGTACGATTCTCTTAGAAAATAACATGTTTGTTTTTTATACATTTCAGGTGACAAAGAAACTTGGTTATCCTTGCAAATATTGTGGGAGGAAAGCCATTTCGACAAGCAGAAGCCATAATTTCAAAAGAAAATATTGTTTGAATTTTTTCTCAGAAGTCTACGGTTACACACCGTTGATATTTACACGGTTTATAACAGACTATTTAAGGCATTAGACTATTTACTAACTCAAAGTTCTTAAATGATATATAAGCTATGGTGTGCAGCTAAGAAAAACGGTGCTACTCTAAAAGAAACAACTAGTTGTTTAGTATATGTTAATCATGTTAATTACTCTGCTCATGTAAGCGAAAGCAGTGTATTGTAATCACTTGCCTTTGTTTGTCTGTGTGTTTGCAAAATTACTGGAAAATGGCTGAACAGATTTTCACCAAATATGGCAGAAATACTCATTGAGTGAGTGGCTCAAAATGATGAACATTTGGTTTGATTATCTTCAAAAAAAATTTTTTTAATTTTTTAAAGTTGAACTTACAAATTTCCCAATGTATTATTTTATTCACTTTCTTTTTCATATGAATCAACCCTCGTCTGCGTGTGTAAAGGTCATGGTGTACCTATGCACGTAGATACATGTGCATACATACATAAATATATACATAGATATGAGACTCTGTGCATGTGTGTGTGCGTGCGTGCGTGCCTGTGCGTGTGCACACTGATGGATTCGAGAATTTCGTTTATTTAAAAGTTGATTTCTTAATTTCACCAGAGTATAAATATTTATAATGATGAATATTAAAAAAAAATTCAGTTCAATGAAAAAGCATAGATAAACAATGTATTGTAAGCCACAATATAATTTGCAAAAAAATTTATCTGCAGGCAGGGTATGCACAAGGGCTCGGGAACAGGGGGTGCAGCGGGTGCACCCGCACCCCCTACATAATCTTACCAGTTGCAGAAAAAAGTGTCTAAAATGTATCGGTATAAAATGCTGAAGTTCGATCTCGTTTCAAAACAAAGAAAAAAATAAATATATAAATAAATAAAAGTGATGAAGCTAACATAAAATTCCCTAGGGAGTTCTGAAGGCAAGTAGCGTCAAAATACAAAAAAGTAAGTGACAATAACAACAGTAGCAGCAACAATAACAACAACAAAACCAGCATGTATGGTTAATTTTGAATATATAGCATTACTTGAATTATTGAAGACAGCTCCCACCCAGTTTCTGCTTGTCAATACTTCTCTCCATCTTTTAGTACCACTCCCAAGTTCTTTGTAATTGATGTTGCTAAAGACTTAAAACATGGTTGAATAGATTCGACCGTTTGACCCCAGTCTAAAAATAAAGCCCCTTCAGAATTCTTTCAATACAAAACGACCATTATTTGCTTGACCACTGCCTGGGTAAGTGCCTTTATTTTCAACTCCAACTTTAGTCTTGATTCACCTTTTCATTCAATCTTTACTTTCCTTTTTGTCTTTATCTGCTCTTTTTATCCTTCTCTTGAGTTCCTTAGGAAATAGTTTCCTTTTAGCGTTACTACTAACAAATCATATCTTAAAGACGTAGTTTAGGCAGAATGCTTTATATATAGACGACTTTCATTTTTTTTTATCTTGCCTTAATTCTGTCATATTATTAACCAAAAGTCTTCCTGCCTATATATAAAATAGTATCTGCGTCATATCTGTTTCCGATAGTGTCCTGCTTTTTCGTTTTATATAGAAAACGTTGATTTAATTAGTTTGATAAGTGCCTCTACACGAAACTCTCGAACCTTCAGTCACTATGTGACTTTCTCTGATGAATAAATCTACACTTATTGAGACTGACTCAACATAAGTTCTACTTTTCTTGTTTGAACCACTAACCTCTGATGAGAACCCAAAAATGTTCGGAAATCGATTAAAGTTGTTCATCTTTTTTTTTCAATCTACGGAGAAATGGCTAAATTTGTCCTCTTTATAAATATACGATATATATATAAATATAAATAGACCTCGATAATCGGCTCAGGATTCTCCCCAATGACTTTACAAAGGTCACTTGGGGCCCCAGTTCGCCGTGAAACTATTTGATAGCTGGTATCGTTACGAGGTCTATTTATATTTACCCACTTCTCTACTTGTAGAGTAAGCTCTCCTCCGTTTATATAGTTTTACCGTATATTATCACAATGTGTATATATATAATATATATATGTACAGAGAGAGAGAGAGAGGTAGGTAGGTACATATGCAAGCACACATACACGCATGCATATACATACGAATGTATGGCCTATCGTCTTTTGAAGCATATTGGATGGGAGGTCATGTTGCTGGTTTTGCCAATAAAAACACAAGCACTATTTATGTGATGTTCACTATTTGTTTTTCAGGTTTTGGCACTGTCATGCTATTAGCTGTCAGAGGCATGCAGGCAGACAGGCAGACAGACAGATACTTCACTAGCAGGCAGTGAGCACTTTCACTTCTGACAGCTAATAGCATGATAGTGCCCAGGTTTTTGTTCCACCAAGACGGACTATAATGTAATCTGAACCTTTCCCCCCTTATTTATTATTTTCTTTTTTTACGGAATCCCACATTTTAGGCTATGGAGATTCCGATTCTGAAAAAAATTGTTTGAAAAATTTCAATCCCCCCCCACCACCAAGCAGGCTATTTACATGCTAGAAATAACAGCCAAATCTCACAAAATTAGTGGTAGGGTTAGGTTTAGGTTTAGGGTTAGGGTTAGGGTCAGGGTTAGGGTTAGGCTTAGGCTTTGAGTTAGCTATATAAAAACCGGGGATGGGGAGGAATCGAAATTTTGAAATTGAGATTTTTGGAAATTTTTTTCAGAATCGGAATCTCCATAGCCTAAAACGTGGGATTCCGTAAAAAAAAAAAAGTGGGGAAAGGTTCAGGTTACATATAGTCCATCTGGACCATTTTTTCTTTCTTGTGTCTGCCCTTTTTAATCATCTGCCATGTTGTATTCAACAGAAATTCAAAATCTTATGGGAAACTTCGTAAATCTTGTAAGGGAACTTGCTGAAGAATGCAGTGCAGAAGTAAGCCAGTGGTTTAAGCGTCGGAACAATTTCCTCTCTGATACAATTCAAAATGAAATTTTAGAGGCATATGCTCATAACATTTTACGAGATCAAAATAAAAGTAGAAAATTCCAGATTTATTGGCATTATATGTGATGGTACCACTAATTGCTCTGGCATGGAACAAGTATCAATCACTGTCCGGTACGTTTCTGAAGACCTGAATGTCAATGAGGATTTTCTAGGTTTTTATAATCCCCCTGACTGCTCTTCGAAGACACTGACTAAGATTATTCTAGATGTTTTTTGTCACCTAAACATTTCACTTGACTCAAAGCTATGCTGTTTTTCATTTGATGGTGCAAGTACCATGAGTAGAAACATTTCAGGTGTACAAATGCGATTGAAAAATTTGTTCCCAGGTACATATTTTGTACACTGTGGAAACTGCTCTCTAGACCTTGTCCTCCAAGAAGTTAGATTTAAGGTTACCTTTGTAGCTGATGCACTGAACTTTGTTCATCAATGCGCCATTCTTGTAAAAGAGTCACCAAAAAGAAAAGCACAATGGACAAATCTTTGTGTTGCAAGCAGTGTATCCAACTCGGTGGTGCATTAGAGCAACAGCACTGAAACACGCAGAAAACAATTATAAGAATATTCAAAATTGTTTTGCTTGACTTTCTTAATGACTTCTCGTTAAGAGCAACAACAAAGGCTACTGTTAAAGGGCTGCTAAAGCAATCTGGCAAAGCTTCCATTTTGTTTGGCATTAAAATCGCTGGGGATATATTTGGGGTATGTGAGCCAGTGGCACGTAGCTTACAGCGTCCAGGCACGACAGCCGGTGATTGCTTGAAATTGATTGAAAAGTTGAAAAACTCTCTTTCAAAAATGAGAAGTGTGAAGGTTTTTGAAAAATATTTTGATGAAGTATCCTCTTCTGACTTGGTGAAAATACCCAACATTTCGCGATCTAAAAATACACCACTGCGCTTTAGGCACACAACAACTACTGAAGAAGTTGCTCTTTCTGTCACCGATGACTGGCGTCGGCAATTTTTCCCTATAGTGGCTGTCATCGAAAATGAATTGACTCACCGGTTTCAGCAACAGGGAATACGTGTATGCTCTGAGCAAGAGGAGTTGCTATTGTCAGCAGTCAAATGTGGAGTATTTAACTTTGAAAATGCACCTGCTTCTACCTGCTTCTTTTGATTTACTCTTACTGTCATCTCAAATCAAACTTCTTGCTAGCCTATGGACGGAAAGGGAAACTTTGCCTAACTCATTTAATGACATAGTTGAAAAATAGAGAGCGTCTGATGCAGCTTGTCTTGTCTTCACTTGTATCTGTTGCATCAAGCGAAAGAACATTCAGTGCACTTCGCCGTTTGAAGACCTGGCTCCATACCACAATGACACAGCACCGTCTTACACATTGTATCATAATGCATGTACATAAAAAAATATACGATGAAAACACTTTGCACATCCTCATGAAACGTTTCATTAACAAAACGTTTGAGCGTAGGAAAACTTTTGGAATATGTTGATACAGTTTTTTTTCATATATGTGTGAATTATGGAGTGATGCAAAAACTCGGCTTACTTCCATTTTAACACTACTTAAAACTTCATTATTTCTTTCTTGGTAAACTGACATTTGAATGTTCGGACGCGTGCTACTTGCTGTAAAAGGAGCGAGGTTATCCATGTAATACAAAAAGAAAATTGCAGATAAGTTGAATATAAAAGTGAAAAATAATCATTGAATACTGAAAAAACATTCACCTCCCCTAACTTTAAACCCTAACCCTTAATAAAATATGGGAAAAGCTGGAGATGAATGTTTTGAAAACATTCTGAACTATCTTTCAGAATGGTTTACTTTTCAATGAAATGTCATTTTGTTATTTTTCATGTTTTTATTCAATTAATCTGCAATTTTCTTCTTGTATTAGATGGATAACCCACCCTCCATTTACAGCAAGTAGCGAGCATCTCGTTTTTTTTACCTGTGTGCTAAATTTGACTACTTACGACTAACACGGGCACATGCGCAAATTTGTGACATGCATACTCCCAGAACTCGGATCCTCACTTCTCCAGTAGTGCCAAATTTTGAAACTGAGTTTGCACCCCCTAAGCAAATTTTGTTCCCGGGCCACTGGGTATGCATCACCTTTCCGATGCCTGCTTTTTTGCATTATGCATTTATTCATATATACTGATGTTGACATGTCCAGTAAGAAAGACAAAAGTGGATGAAGTCAGAATCCAATGGGTCAAGCATAATAAACAAAATCATAGGGAGAAGCAGAAAACAAGAAGCTTGTCTATGTTCAGTGCCGTGAGGACCAACAAACTGAAGTCTTTTAGATTGCAAGACAGTGTGTGAGAGAAAATTGTGATGCCATAGGAGAGAAATGTGTCTGCATGGATGATGGTGCACTTGTGCTTAATGATTCTACAAAGAAAGAGGCTTGGAGATGTCATTATGAAAGACTGCTGAACATGGAGAATGAATGGGAGGAGGAAAGCCTGCCAAATGTTGACCCAATTGAGGGATCAGATACTCAAATCAACAGTATCCTGGTAGATAAAATAATTAAGGATAGGAAGACAGGGAAAGCCCCCAGCTCATCAGGAATCCCTGCTGAGATGCTTAAAATATATGGCGGTCACCCATATTGTACATCAGGTGGTTCATGGAGTCATACCCAATGACTGGTGTAGCAGCACCATAGTCAACTGCTACAAATGTAAAGACGGAGATAATTACAGAGGTATCTAATTGTTGGATCAGATGATGAAAGTTGCAGAGTCATCATCATCATCATCATCGTTTAACGTCCGCCTTCCATGCTAGCATGGGTTGGACGATTTGACTGAGGACTGGTGAAACCGGATGGCAACACCAGGCTCCAATCTAATTTGGCAGAGTTTCTACAACTGGATGCCCTTCCTAACGCCAACCACTCAGAGAGTGTAGTGGGTGCTTTTACGTGTCACCCGCACAAAAACGGCCACGCTCGAAATGGTGTCTTTTATGTGCCACCCGCACAAGAGCCAGTCCAAGCCCAACTAATTAAGGAGAGAGTTAGTCTGGATGCGATGCAGTTTGGTTTTGTGCAAGGAAGAAGCACCGCCTGCATTTAACTCCATTGATACATCGCTAACCACTACACACATTTTTTTCTCTCCTTGTTTCTTTCTGTGTTCCTTTCTGTGGAAGAGCGTAGGCTCGAAATGTTAAAGACTTTTCCAATTCCCGAGCGTTATACTAATACATCTGTTTGTTTTCTACAACACCTGTCTTCGTCTTTTGTGAATTCTCCCTATATATATATATATAAATCTAGATAGATATATACACACAATTGGTTTCTTTGAGTTTCTGTTTACCAAATCCATTCACAAGGCTTTGGCCATCTCAGGAATATGGTGGAAAACACTTGCGCAAACTGTCACACGGTGGAATGGAACCTTGAAGCAAATTTCCTACCACACAGCCTTGCCTGATCCTTTGTGAACAGAACATTCACCTCCCTACCTTGCTACTTACAAACCGTTGTATCGCTACAGAAAAGAAATAATGTTAATGCATCCTGCATCACAATGACCTATATATTGTGGTGCTGATGTCATTATACAAATTAGAAGTGCAAATGTGACAAGTGAAGCTGATTAAAACAATTATTGGGAGCAGCAAATTGTTCTTGTGTTACACTATTGATTCTGCCATTAGACAAAAACTGATTAATAGTCTTTCGTACTGACACAATTCTCTACAGAGGAATAGATATAAATCATTGATCTCAGAGCTCTATCAATGAACCATTGATCTCATAGTTCTTGTAGTGACTCCTTCAGCCACTCTGTTGTTGATAAACTGAGTCATATGCTTTCTCAGAATACAAATACAAATGCATTAGGTTAGTGAGTAGGTTCCAGTTCACCGCCTGCTGTCAGGATAAAACAGAACGGTGGGGGGGGGGGATAAGAATGAGAGAATAAGTATGAAATGGAGCAAGACTGAAGGAGTTGTGCTGCAGCTGAAAGAAATCTATCCTATCTGTCTGTCTCTCTCTTGATTGATCGACCGATCCATTCATCTATGTATCACCAGCATATAACATCTGTTTTCCATGCTGGCATGGGTTGGATGGTTTGACTGGAGCTAGTCAGCCAGAGAGCCGCACTAGACTCTGGTCATCTGTCTTAGCTCGGTGTCTACGGCTGGATGCTCTTCCTATCACCAACCACTTTACAGAGTGCATTGAGTGCTTTCATGTGGCACCAGCACAGATATCTTTTATGTAACACTGACATGAGTGCCTTTTATGTATTACTGGCACTGGCCATGATTATGGTTCACTTAGCTTGATGTGTCTTCTCAAGCACTGCAAATTACCTCTGTGAGGCTCAACAGCTGAAGATGTTTCACCACCACATCCCACATCTTCCGGTGTCAACCCCTTCCACAGGTTCCCTCCATAATTAGAGACCGATTGTTAAACAGCTATCTTCATCCATACATATCACATGACCATACCAGTGCAACCTTTTCTCTTGCATATTATATCTTATGCCTCTTATACCCAACTTTTCTCTTAAAACACTCACACTCTGCTGCACATGCACATTGACATTGCATACACAGCAGAGCATTCATTTCTTTCAAGCCTTTGCATGTCCCCTGTAGTTGCAGCCTATGTTTCACTGCTATGTAGTATGGCTGTTTGTACACTGGCATCATAAAATCTGAAATCTGCCTTTCATTCTAAGAGAGAAGTCTTTTGTTACCAACAATAGTAGAAGCTCTCTGAATTTTACCCAGCTTGTTCTTATTCTGCTGGTTTGCTTGCTTATCATCGCTCAACTCATGGACACAAGCAACGATTTCTTTACCGAATCGTTACTGGCGACGAAAAATGGTGCCTGTACATCAATATGAAGCAGTGTAAGGAATGGCTTAGCCCCAGTAAACAAGCGACACTGCGAGTGAAACGAGATCTTCATCCGCATAAAATGATGTGCATATAGTGGGACTGGGAAGGGATTATCCATTACGATTTGCTTGAATGGAACCAAACGGTCAACACGGAACTCTATGTTCAACAGATGGAACAACTCAACGCGGCTATTCAAGAGAAAAGACCTAATCGGCAGCATGGAGTTCTTTTGCTTCATGTTTTCCATGCTGGCATGGGTTGGATGGTTCTATCCAATTATATGAATGAACTTTCATCTGTTGTCATCAATGATGACCAGAGATATCACACGGGAGAAAGAAGATGGGTCAAGATGTGGCCGATCAGTCAAATGCATGTTCAGAAAACTCTGCTGCAGTTCAAGCACCGGTGGTCTGCTAAGACTGAAGCCAAGAAGTTGGCTCTGGACTTGCACAGCTCACATTTTCTTTGTGCTCCTGTGATCCCGTTATGTTCATAGGAGGTGGTACCTATGTTGGTAAAGCTTTGCCAGGCAGAGTGGTCCTGTTTGCAATTTCTCAAGAATCAGGGTTGATTCCAAAGCACTTCAGTGAGGCTTTGAGTGCATCTTTGAAGTACTTTTTCTGCCCATATCGTGTGCACTTGCCCTCTGCCAGTTCACAGTTAAAACAGTCTCTTGAAAAGCCATGTGTCAGGCAGTCAAACAAGGTGGCTTGCCCACCACCTGACCTATGCTCTCCTCAGCACTGTATAAATGCTTGGCAGATCAGCACAAGAAAGGACCTGCCTAGCTGAGACTTTTGTCTTGCTAGGTGATGATTTCCAACAGCTTTCTCAGGCAGTTCAGTTTAGGCTTTTTGCATGGCATTCATAAGCTATCCAAGTTTCACAGGCATTCAGTTATGGGTGTGAAAATGCTGAAAGTACAACACAGAACCAGACAAAAACATGAAACATTCTTTATTAGATAACAAAACAAAACTACTGTTCACTTTACATAACATTGTTTTCTGTGTTATTTTGTTTTTTAGGTGGGGGATGAGGTGGATCAGATTCAGTTTTGATTTTTTTACTCTTTTTTTTTTTCTATTTTTACTTCTCATTTGCTTTTTCATTTTTTTTTTTTTTACAAACAGAGGGCAGTGGGTACATCAGAATTTCAATAAGAAAGGGGTGATTATAGGAGAAGAAAAGAGGACACGATGATGGCACCTAATAATTCTCTTCTTTGTTGGGTTTTCGTCTTTTAGGTGGGTGTTGAAAAGGTAAATCATAAAAAGAATTAGGGAACCACAGGTAGCAGATGCACACGTTCTTGCATCCTACACTGCACGCTGCAAGCGCCCTGCTCCTCGTTAGAGTCTCATTACTATTTTCGTCTCTGTTGAAACGTCTAATGATGTGAACCGAAGCTACGACCTCAGTCAATCCATCTCAACTCCACTCCACTTCAACTCTGCTGTCAACATAAAGAAGGGGAAAAAAAAAAACTGGGGTTGTTTTGTTGTTAATTGAGAGTTAATAAACGAAACTTGGTGACTGGTGGTGATGGTAGTGGAAGAGGAGAACACAACTACAACAAAAACAACAACAACATCAGCAGTTTCGCTTTCATACATAATAAACAAGATCGACAAACTTGTCTATCGTTGATTTCAAATTTTGGCACAAGGCCGGCAATTTTAGAGGAGGGGGGACAAATCGATTACATCAACCCCAGTGCTGAACTGGTACTTATTTTATTGACTCCCAAAAGATGATAGAAAAAGTTGACCTCGGTGGAATTTGAACTCACAACGTAAAGACGGGTGAAATGCCAATAAGAATTCTGCCCGGTGTGCTAATGATTTTGCCAGCTTGCTGCCTTATATTTCTCTATTATTGCTGGTACATTTTTGTTTTCTCGAATAAATTAGTCTGTCTAGATGTAATAATTCCTTTGAATATAGAGGCACAAGGCCAACTAGTGATTATCATAATTAATAACAAAAAGACAGTAAGCTGGCTTAGTGACATTTATCTGGCTTTATGTACATATTCAGCAGAGGTTGACTTTGCCATTCGTCCTTTAAGATTGTTTAAATAGAGAGATAAAATAAAATAAAATAAAATAAATAATCCTTTTCTATTAAGGACACAAAGCCTGGAATTTGGCAGGAAGGGGCTAGTCAGTTACATCAACCCCAGTGTTTCACTGGTACTTAATTCATCGACCCCCCAAAAGGATGAAAGGCAAAGTTGACCTCGGCGGATTTTGAACTCAGAACATAAAGACAGACGGAATGCCGCTAAGCATTTTGCCCAGCATGCTAATGATTCTGCCAGCTCACCACCTTAATAATAATAATAATAATAGATAGCGAGATGAGTTACTTCAGTCCTTTATATAAACTAATAATAATAATAATAATAATAATTGTTTTCGATTTAGGAATAAGAACAGCAATTTTGAAAGGATGGGGGATTCAGTCAAGTTGATCAAGTCAAAATTTGAACTCAGAAACTAAATATCACATTCTTGCCTGGCAATCTGAACAAAAGAGTTCAAGCCATGACCATCCCAACTTTCTTCAGATACGCTGTATCCAGGGCTCTCTGTGTGAGTAATGTATGTGGCTTATACTGTGTATTGTGATCTGTGTATGTAATATACAGTTTATATTATACCCAATGTAGTCTTAAGGCCCAGAGAGAACTCATGGGTGTATGGGGCCAGTTCTGACCTCTGTATGTTGTAGTTGCAGTTAAATATATTGAATTGGCCCCTGTACATTAATTTATCAGGGGTCTAATAATACTACTTAGATGGTTCCTAAGTGTAGGGTGTAGAACGTTATACACACATGGTTGTGCTGTATAATGTTTGGTTGCTCTGTAGCATGTGTAGAGTGTGGTATGGCTCTAATAATAATCTTGTGTATGATTGCTGCTTTTATGTAAATGTATGAGGTGTGGTATACATATACATATGTATATTCTGCCCCCATTTCCCTAAGCTCCCCTTAGATATGTGATCCCTAGAGAATGTTTGATGAAAGGTAATGAGAAAAAGAGAGACAGGAAGGGGGAGGACTATCTCTATTTAACTTTGGTAAATGTAAAGGTAATACCATGAAGAAAAAGAACACACATGTACACACACACACACACATAATTCAACCATGAGCATACATATACAGATTCACGCAGCACGTACACTCATTGGTAGGCATGCATAAACTTAATAGATTCACATGTATAGATATTCACAGGTGGCATCTCACACATGCACTACCATGCATACACACACGCACACATCAGTAAAAACGAAGAGGTACACATGTTCACCAGCTCCTAGCCCCCCACACCCCTCGCCACCAAATCACTGGTTCATTGCTTGGAGGAAACAATGAAAAAGAGACGCAAAGCAGATCAGTAGACATAGAGGTCTGGAATCTGCATAGAGAAGACAGCAACTGCAGGATCGGGTGAACTGAGATTGGTGGTGGATGATGGACTTTCAGGTGGATTAGACACAAGATCCAGGATTTCGTTAAGCTTGTTGTGGAACTGGTTGGACTGCAAAAGAAAGAAAGAACGAAAAAGAGAGGGTGTGAGTCAAGTCGAGACAGATATGGGACAAGCGAGGGTGAGTGAAGTAAGAGTAGTTTGAAAAGAAATTGAGAGAGAGTGGCTGTGTGGTAAGTAGCTTGCTTACCAACCACAAGGTTCCGGGTTCAGCCCCACTGCGTGGTATCTTGGGTAAGTGTCTTCTACTATAGCCTTGGGCCGACCAAAGCCATGTGAGTGGATTTGGTAGACAGAAACTGAAAGAAGCCCGTCGTATATATATATATATATATATACATACATACATACATACATACATACATACATACATACATACATACATATATATATATATATATGTATGTATATATATATATATATATATGTATGTATATATATATATATATATATATATGTGTATATATATATATATATATATATTATCAGTTATAATGTATATATGTATGAATGGCTTCAGTGACACACACTCACATGCACGCAGATTGTTTTAATCGATTTTCTCTTTAAGCACTTTGCCCTACGGCGAAGCACTTTGCCCTACGGCGAATCACTTTGCCCTACGGCGAAGCACTTTCCCATACGGCGAAGCACTTTCCCATACGGCGAAGCACTTTCCCATACGGCGAAGCACTTTCCCATACGGCGAAGCACTTTCCCATACGGCGAAGCACTTTCCCATACGGCGAAGCACGTTCCAATCTATGCACCCGTCTCCGCATGTGTGCCATTTTTCACACGAATCCACCCAGCCGTTAAGCCGTGAACCTCAAGACAAGAAAGAATACAACAGTCAGCCAACTTCAATTTATATTATAGATATATATACATATGTATCCATGAGGACATGCTCACCAGTTGAGCACTGGTATTCATGCAGTCACGAACCCGTCTCCCCAAAATTTCAGGCCTTGTGCCTGTAGTAGAAAGGATATATATATATATATATATATATATACAGGATCTTATGGTTGGATGCCCTTCCTAACACCAACTACTCCGCAGAGTGGTCTGAGTGCTTTTTACATGGCACCAGAAACAGTTAAAGTTGTTAAAAAGAACTGAGTGTTAGAATGTCACAACTTGATGTTTTAAGGCAGTGTTTGTGTAAATAGTTTTGGTTAAAGCTCAGCAGTGAAGGAATTAATGAATCTATTGAAATGGGAGTGGAACAATCCTCAATAAAAGCTTGAGAAATAGGTTGTGAGAATGAAAAGAAGAGGGGTTTTTTTTTCAGGGATACCCAATGTCATAGCTGTTACAAAGTTAGAAAACAAATGTTAAATTTATACTGTGTATATTATTTGGTATATTCAATATATCTCAACGCTTCTAAAACAAACTTTGTTTACTTTCATATAAAGTTTTTTTGTTTTTTTTTTTCTACCACTACCAATCTTATAGAAGGACTAGAAAAAATATTAGCACTGTACTTCTCACTAGACTTTTCCCATACATCATTCTGTAATGCACTTGGTGATAATTCCTGGGGTCATTGGGTGTTTTGAGTTTTTCAGCCATCAATCATCCTTACTCATGTGACTTGGCCAGAATCGATCAAGCCTCTGCCTGTGTCTTGTTAGTACTTCACCAGGTAGCACTACTCTTTCTGATCTACAGCCAGTTTGAGACCACCTCTGCTGCCTCCATAGCCAACTTGATGGACAGACTGACTGTCCCCTGTGATACCCAGTATGTTGTATATAGCCTCTGGCCTCTAAGCTCTAGGAAGACTAGCCTGCATCCCCAACATCTCACTTCAATTCACACTTTGCTTGCCACCCATTGTTTCAGCATAAATCCACCAAGTCAGCATACTTCATTCTTCTCTTCTCATTAGCCTCCTCAATATGGTCCTCCCAAGAAATGCAGAGAATCATCAGTTTTTTTATGCTTCTAAGATGGGCATCATGCCCAGCTTTAGTGATGTAGCTATGGTTTCTGGGAAGTTCAGCTGATTCCTCGAGTTGACTTCCAGCACCCAATTTGTGCTGCTGCAGGTCGGCCTTGGGAGGTGGGCCTATCAGCTTGATGCCGCCATGCCAAACATGACAAAGGCAATAGTCTTCATTGTTGGGTGGAGGTGCTAGCTGAGGCTAATCCTACTGCAGATGGTGTCTTCTATCATCTTCAGAACCTGTTTGTATCTTCAGTGATAATACCCCTCTTTTGGACAGCTGCTAAGGATATGTTCCAGGGTCCCTCTCTTCAGGCATGGGTGGGGGATCAAGCTGATGACTCCACCTTTCCCAGCAGAGCTGGTTGAATGCACTTGGTAGGACATTGTAAATTGTCTGAATCAGAAATCCCACCTGGTGGTTCTGCTTCCCAACGCTCAGGCCACGAGACTTGCATTGCTCCACTAACTCCTATCTTAACCATGCTCATCCTTAATTAATCCTCACATCTTGCTCTAGATCAGTAGGCTTCTGTCCATTCCTTGCCTCTTGTCAAAGTGAGGTATTGTGCTGCAACCCTGATCATCCTTTCCATGAGATACACCCACCAACACTCTATCTTAAACTCAACTCTGCAGCCTTAACAGTTTCCACTTCTCTTTTTTTCCATCCTGTTCTGACCTTAATACCAGTCTGAGAGTTTGGGGGTCACAAGACTTGGCATTGCCGCATCTCCCCAGTGGAAATTTAAAATGAAAAAAAAATTACATAGTTGCTTATTGGTTAATATGTATGGAGCCAGATATGTGTTGAAAACGATAGAAATTTCACCTTATGGTTAGGAAGGTTCAGTGAGACCTTATAGCTCTGTACAAAGGAAATAATTTTAAAAATTTCTCCAATATATTGTAATAGCATTTAATCTCTTCTAAAATAGAAAAGCCTGTTTGTGCATTGTAAATACCTACAAAATATGTATAATTAGGAACAAGTATAAGGTTTTTTTTAGCTATTTATAAAAATTATTTGTCATTCTACACTCCTAAAATATATATATAAGTGTTAAACTTTTGTTTACTCAGCTTGCACGTGGTTTCTTTCTCTTAATTTCTTTTCTTACATTACAATTTCTGTGCTTTAATGATAATCCTTTTTTTATGCTTATAGTTAATCTAATATTGATGATTGTGTTCTGTAGTAGCTAGCTTTATCATTTCTGTGACTAATTTTTAATTTTAACTCTTATGTACTATTATTAACCATCCTGCCTCTTCTTAAAAATGAATATATTCTGTTTGGTTATTTTATGTCAGTTGAGAGTTGAATGGTTACAAGGTAGGATTTTCTGTAAAATTCTTTTTCTTAAGTGTCTAAACCAAAATCATTGTCAGAGATTAAAATCTAGTTATAATATACTATGGTTTTGTTCCTCTGATGTGTCTTTTAGGTTATTCAGTTAGTTATATGACATGCACAAAGCTATTATTTGTTATTGTTAAGTTGGGCTTGTTGATAAGAGCAGATAATTGTCCTTGTTATTTCGTCTATGTAAAAGAAATCAGCAGGTGAATTGAAGTTTGACTTGTTTCCCCGTCTATCTCTTTGTTGTGTCCTCACTTTTAAGAGTGGGTATGAGAGGGATTATGATTTGAGGAAGAAAATGAAATGCTCATTTTACAAGTCTTATAGATATACTTTTAAACTTTATACCTGCATTTTTTAAATATAAATTACACTTAGAAGTAATAAACATTTTAGAAGTGTTCAACATATATTTTACTCAGCATAGTTTACATTTTAATCATATATTGTATTTGTATCTAAATAGCATATATGAACTGACTAAAAGTCTTAATCAAACCAATGAGGAAGCTTCTCTGCATTTACTTGACTTGCTACAAACAGCAACAAAATTGCCCATGCTATCTTAAAAAAAAGGAAGGACATCATCATTCTTTAACATTTGTCTTCCAGCCACTTTTAAGAAGCAGAAGAGTTACACCTGGAATGCCTTTGATCACAGGTTTACTGAGTGGACTTGTGAATAAACAGCAACAGCTTTAATGAAAATATGTCATTGTGATTTAAGATTTTGTACTACACACACACACATACGCTTGTTTCAGTGATTAGACTATGGCCATGCTGGTGCACCACCTTGAAGAACTTTAGTCAAACAAATCAACCCCAGTACTTATCTTTTTTTTCTCTAAGCCTATCGATATCTTTTGCTGAACTGCTAAGCTATAGTGATGTAAACAAACCAATTTCAGTTGTCAAGTGATGGTGGTGGTGGTGAGAAAACACACACATACAACAGGCTTCTTTCAGTTTCTGTCTACCAAATCCACTCACAAGAAATTGGTTTCTCTGGGAGTGGGAATGAACCTGGAACCATGTGGTTCAGAAGCAAACTTCTTAATACACAGTCATGCCTGTATCTATCTATGTGTTTGGCTATGCTGTAGTGCACATCAAACAATCCTTGAATGGCTTTCAGGTATATATAACATTTTCTATAAGAAGTGGTTGCTGTCTTTAGAAAAAGACACTGCGAGGGATCTCCCACAATCTTTCCTATGATTGCAACATTGCTGAATCCAAGAGAAGAATGGTCCCTAGTACTTTTGGAGCTCAGAAGGATGAAGGGTAAAGTTAACCTCAGCAGTATCTGTGCTCAGAGTACAGCAAACCAAATAAGGGTTGGTGACAAGAAAACCATCCAGCTCTAGATGAGAAAACTCATCCAACCCATGTCAAGATGGGAAAAGTGAACTGAGAAGATGCCAGAAAAGATTTATTGCTAAGGCTAAAACTGCTGATATACATCAGTAGTTCCAGCCAATCTCTGGTAAGACTGCATAGAATTGTCTTCACCTGGTTGCTGGTTTTGTGACTGCAGTTAGAATCTTCAGAATATTGTATTCTAGTATTTTATGAAGATGCAACCAAGAGTAAGTACTACAGTTGGTGCAGCCTGTAATATGTCTGAGGAAATTTTTCCATTGTTGTCCTTTTCCACTGGAAAAAGATAGGGCTAGGAGTATTTTCTGATTGAACTTGTGAAAAGAATTTTTTCCAAGTTTTAGCTGAATAAATTGTTGTGATGCAAAAACAACATCAAATAGTTTTATGTGGAGACTCAAATAATTTTATTTGGTACAAATGTCAAGCTTCAATATTTGAAGCACAAGTCTAATATGTCCATATTTGTTGCAAATAGCTGGCTGCCATCCTTCAACAAAAGTACACCACAATGGACTTGGATTGGAAGTAACAATAAGGTTTATGTAGTTATATATATATGTCTGTGTGTTTATAATCTGAATTTCTAAAGGATAAAAATGGATAAGATATAAGTGAAAACGTACTATTAAAACACAATGGAAAGAATATATCAAAGAATTGTACAACAGATATTTAAAATTCCATGAATTTACACCAGTGGAGTGTGAGCAAGAACCAAACATAATGGAAGCGGTTAGATTCAGCAATATCTGAAGTAACAAAAGAAAAAGTTCTAGGTTCAAATGATATTACCATTGAAGTATTGAAAGTAACTGATGAAGTTACCAGTAAATTATTTACAAAACTTTTGCAAAATATTTGGAAGGCAACAATAGCCTAAAAACTGGAAGAAGTTATATATCCTCATTCCAACGAAAGGTGATATACAAGAATGCAATGATTACCTGAAAATAGGTCTCACTTTCCTTGCTAGCACAATTGTTCTGAAAATTATTCAAAATCAGCCTCAATCAATTTTGAAGAGAGAATTAACTCCAGAGGAAGCTGGTGTCAGGAAATGAAGGGGAATAAGAAACCAAACTAAGTATACCAAAGGATGCATAATGAAAACATTTAGGAAGAACTATAAGGAAGTCAACATGTACTTCCTTGTTTACAAGAAAATTATTCCAAAGTTCTTTCAATGCTGTGACTCAAAGAAATAGATGTCCCAGAGCATTTAGACATTCTACTACTCAGAAAAACTATATGTAGAATAAAAAACTGCAGTAAGAAGTGAATTTGCAGGGTCAGAGAAATATGCTGACAGCAAAGGGATTCGACAAGTTTACATGCTTTCTTCTATACTTTCCACGATATACATTAAAAATATGCAGAAGCCAGATTCATGAGAGAAAGAGCAACATAATTAATTGTTAATCTGTGAGATATGTATGTGAGTATATATATATATATATATATATATATATATATATATAACGTGGGAGAGTTAGGGGTTGGGGGTACAACCCACTAAGGGATAGTATCTATCCAGTATACTGCTGGGAGGGTACCCAACTAGTGCTATACTAGGTGCAATCAATGGGAGCGGGTAAAAGTGGAGGTTTTACCCAAAATTTGTGTAACCCATGCTAGCATGTAAGGCAGATATTATATGATGATGATGATAATATGTGTGTTCGCTTGGATGATGGCTCACTTGCACTAAACGACGCTGCAAAGAGAGAGGTCTGGAGACGCCACTATGAAAGGGTGCTTAATAAAGAGACTGAATGGGTGGAAGAGAGTCTGCCGCATGTCGACCCAACAGAGGGACCAGCTATCCTAATTGACAGTACCTTGGTAGATAAAGCGATCAAGAGTATGAAGACAGGGAAAGCCCCCGGCCCATCAGGAATCACTGCGGAGATGCTTAAAATATCTGGCAGTGTCGGCTATAGCCTAGTCACCCGTATAGTTAATCAGGTGATACACAAAGGAGTCATACCCAATGACTGGTGTAGCAGCACCAAAGTCAACTGCTACAAAGGTAAAGGTAGCGCTCTAGACACAAACAATTACAGAGATATCAAGTTGTTGGACCAGGTAATGAAGGTCACGGAGAGGGTCATAGCCCAACAAATTAGGGAGAGAGTCAGTTTAGATGAGATGCAGTTTGGGTTCGTTCCAGGAAAATGCACCACTGAATTCCTATATTTCTGGTAAGACAGCTGCAGGAGAAATACCTAGCCAAAGATAAACCTCTGTACCTGGCTTTCGTTGACATGGAAAAAGCCTTTGACAGGGTCCCCCGATCCCTCATCTGGTGGTCAATGAGGAAACTAGGGATAGATGAGTGGTTAGTGAGAGCTGTGCAAGCCATGTACAGGCACGCTGTCAGTAAGGTGAGTGTTGGCAACGAGTACAGTGAAGAATTCCTGGTAGAGGTAGGGGTCCACCAAGGTTCAGTCCTCAGCCCCCTCCTATTTATCATAGTCCTCCAGGCAATAACAGAGGAATTCAAGACAGGATGCCCCTGGGAGCTCCTCTATGCTGATGACCTTGCCCTAATTGCAGAGTCACTATCAGAACTAGAGAAGTTTCAGGTGTGGAAGCAAGGACTAGAATCGAAGGGCCTTAGAGTCAACCTAGCTAAAACCAAAGTCCTAATAAGTAGGAAGGTAGACAAAACACAAACCCTTCAGTTAGATGGCCCTGCTCGATCTGTAGAAAAGGCGTAGGTAGAAACTCCATAAGATGTACTTAGTGTAAGCTATGGACACATAAGAGGTGCAGCAATATCAAAGGACGGCTAACTAGCAAGATAGTTTTTGTATGTGGCAGATGCTCAGGAGCAATAAACACTGAGAATGTGCAGAAAACAACCTTTACCACACTCCAGGGTGAAAAACTAGACGTAGTTGATAGTTTCCGCTACCTAGGTGACCAAATTTGTAGCGGGGGAGGGTGCGCTGACAGTTTAGCTGCTAGAATAAGAATAGCCTGGACAAAGTTTAGAGAGCTCTTACCTCTACTGGTGACAAAGGGCCTCTCACTCAGAGTAAAAGGCAGACTGTATGACGCATGTGTACGAACAGCCATGCTACATGGCAGTGAAACATGGGCAGTGACTGCTGAGGACATGCGTTAGCTTGCAAGAAACGAAGCCAGTATGCTCCAATGGATGTGTAATGTCAGTGTGCATACTTGACAGAGTATAAGTGCCTTGAGAGAAAAGTTAGACATAAGAAGCATCAGTTGCGGTGTGCAAGAGAGACAATTGCGCTGGTATGGACATGTGGCAAGAATGGATGAGGATAGCTGTGTGAAAAAGCGCCACACCCTAGTAGTTGAGGGAACCTGTGGAAGAGGTAGACCCAGGAAGACCTGGGATGAGGTGGTGAAGCATGATCTACGAACCTTAGGCCTCACCGAGGCAATGACCAGAGACCGGGACCTTTGGAAATATGCAGTACGTGAGAAGACCCGGCAAGGCAAGTGAGAGTATAATGTATGAGCCAGCTCACTAATCTGTATCTTTACTTCATTGGACACTAAAAAATCCCTGCTTGCAAAGACCTGTTGAGGCAAATGAATTTCGAATTTGAAATTTGAATATGAAATCGAAATCGAACCGAATCTGACGACTGGCACCCATGCCAACCTCTCCTTCATTGGACACTAAACTCTGCTTGCGAAGACCTGTTGGGGCAAGTGAAATCGAAATTGAACCATACTCGATGACTGGTCACCGCGCCAGTGGAGCACTAACAGCACTGTCGAGCGTGTTCATGCCAGAGCAGCTGTCTGGCTTCCATGCTAGTGGCCGTAAATAGCACCATTAGAGCATAATCGTTGCCTTCTAGCACTTGTGCTAGTGGCATGTTAGAAAATCATTCGAGTGAGGTCGTTGCCAGTTCTGTTGGACTGGCTCCCGTGCAAGTGGCATGTAAAAAACACCTTTTGAACGTGGCCATTGCCAGTCCTTTGTGACTGGCCCTCGTGCTGGTGGCACGTAAAAGCACCCACTACACTCTCGGAGTGGTTGGCGTTAGGAAGGGCATCCAGCTGTAGAAACTCTGCCAGATCAGATTGGAGCCTGGTGCAGCCTTCTGGCTTGCCAGTCCTCAGTCAAATCGTCCAACCCATGCCAGCAAGGAAAGCGGACGTTAAACGATGATGTGATGATGATATATGATATATATATATATATACATATATATATATATATGTATATATATATATATCATCATCATCGTCGTCGTCGTTTAACGTCCATGTTAGTGTGTTCGTTTGTCCCCCCCAACATCGCTTGACAACTGATGCTGGTGTGTTTACGTTCCTGTAACTTAGCGGTTCGGCAAAAGAGACCGATAGAATAAGTACTAGGCTTACAAAGAATAAGTCCTGGGGTCGCTTAGCTCGACTAAAGGCGATGCTCCAGTATGGCCGCAGTCAAATGACTGAAACAAGTAAAAGAGTAAAAGAGAGAGTAAAAGAGAGAGTAAAAGAGAGAGTAAAAGAGAGAGTAAAAGAGAGAGTAAAAGAGAGAGTAAAAGAGAGAGTAAAAGAGAGAGTAAAAGAGAGAGTAAAAGAGAGAGTAAAAGAGAGAGTAAAAGAGAGAGTAAAAGAGAGAGTAAAAGAGAGAGTAAAAGAGAGAGTAAAAGAGAGAGTAAAAGAGAGAGTAAAAGAGAGAGTAAAAGAGAGAGTAAAAGAGAGAGTAAAAGAGAGAGTAAAAGAGAGAGTAAAAGAGAGAGTAAAAGAGAGAGTAAAAGAGAGAGTAAAAGAGAGAGTAAAAGAGAGAGTAAAAGAGAGAGTAAAAGAGAGAGTAAAAGAGAGAGTAAAAGAGAGAGTAAAAGAGAGAGTAAAAGAGAGAGTAAAAGAGAGAGTAAAAGAGAGAGTAAAAGAGAGAGTAAAAGAGAGAGTAAAAGAGAGAGTAAAAGAGAGAGTAAAAGAGAGAGTAAAAGAGAGAGTAAAAGAGAGAGTAAAAGAGAGAGTAAAAGAGAGAGTAAAAGAGAAAGAGTGAGAGTAAGCAGAGGACTGGGCAGTGCACTGCATCCTTGAACAAAACATCAATTTCACATTGCTCTAGTTATGAGTTCCAGCAATAATTGGGGAGTTAACCCTGTGATAGACTGGCTTCCCATCCAGGGTGAGTGTAGTAATCTCAATCATGCATAATGCCATGGAAACCAAGTTAAGCCTTAGCCTTATGAGTCTTAAGGGTCATGAAAAAAGTGAGAGCTATGTAGCGGTATATAGCAAGAGGGGGTGGAGAGGGGTAGTCAAGTAAACTCAATCCGATTTTCACAAGTGCTGAAACTGCTTTATACTTGCAGTGTATCCCAGCAGGCTATTTGATGCATCTGCTATTTTTGCGAGTTTGTGCGCAGCATACCAATTGTGGGAACCTCTACCTAGTCATTCAGTCTGCTAGAAAAAGCAGCCAGATCTTCCTCAAACTTCACGTTGCTACTTTAATATCATTGTTGACACTATTGTTGTTTGTCCAGACAAATAATGACAACAGCAATGACGATGATGAAGATATCTATATTCTATTTTTACTCTTTTACTTGTTTCAGTCATTTGACTGCGGCCATGCTGGAGCAGTACTTTTAGTCGAGCAAATCGACCCCGGGAATTATTCTTTGGAGGCCTAGTACTTATTCCATTGGTCTCTTTTGCCAAACCGCTAAGTTACAGGGACGTAAACACACCACTATCGGTTGTCAAGCAATGTTGGGGGACAAACACAGACACAAACATACGCACACATACACACATACATACATACATATATATATATACATATATACGACGGACTTCTTTCAGTTTCCGTCTACCAAATCCACTCACAAGGCTTTGGTCGGCCTGAGGCTATAGTAGAAGACACTTGCCCAAGGTCCCACGCAGTGCGACTGAACTCGGAACCATGTGGTTGGTAAGCAAGCTACTTACCACACAGCCACTCCTGCGCCTATTGTTGATAATTGATTACAATGATGATGAAGATATTAAAAATGACAAATGTAATCACAAGATTAAGAATGGTAACAAGGCTAAAGGTGATGACTACAAAAGATGGAAAGAAGATGCTGATGTGGGGCAAAAGTGGTAAACCTACCTTGGCTTCAGACCTGGCCATTATTTCCTCAAATGGTGCATCTCTGAAACTTGTAAAGATTTGCAGCCTTTTCTTTTCTTCTTCATCTTTATTCACTGTTTCTTCTTCATCTAATAAAAACAAAATGAAAAAGAAAACAAAATCAATGAAAACACTCATCTGTGACTGAGTTGTCAAAATGGTTATAACCGAAACAAAGGCAGTGTTTTTTCTTTTTTTTTTTTTTTTTTCAACAGAAATATGGTAACAAAAGGCAAAAAAAATCTAGATTCAGTTAAAACCTTCCCAGGAGTGGCTGTGTGATAAGTAAAGAGTAAGTAAAGAGTAAGGTGTGCTAGATTGGATCTGAGTAGCCTGAATGTAAAACAGGAAAAAATATGTGGGTCAGGTGTGGCTTGTTTGATAGGCTTAAATTGTTAAAAATTGCTTATTGGAACATTCTGTTTATTCCAGGATGAAACATAATCTAGGACATACAATCCACAGCAATATTTTCTTTGCATAAAGCAGTAAGTTGGTAGATTCATTCGTCTGTCTTTATGTTCTGAGTTGAAATTCCACTGAGGTCAACAGGTCAATTTGGCCTTTCGTCTTTCCAAGGTCTGTAAAATAAGCACCAGTTGAGTGCTGGGGAGGGGTCAATGTAATCGACTTAGTTACATCCCCCACAATTTGAAAACAATATTTACTATCATCATCATCATCGTCGTCGTTTAACGTCCGCTTTCCATGCTAGCATGGGTTGGACGATTTGACTGAGGACTGGTGAAACCAGATGGCTACACCAGGCTCCAATCTGATTTGGCAGAGTTTCTACAGCTGGATGCCCTTCCTAACACCAACCACTCAGAGAGTGTAGTGGGTGCTTTTACATGCCACTGGCATGAGGGCCAGTCAGGCGGTACTGGCAAGAATAAAAAGTTTTGAATGGTACAACAATGCACTATAATACAAAAAAATGGACTATATACCTGTTGTAATTTAGTTATCCATAGTCCGATGATATTTCGGAATACAATTCCCTCTTCAAACCTTCTTAGATGGAGTCTCTGCTATAAACTGTTTACTAACGGCTTTTCTTCCACCCCCTCCCACCCCCCGTTTTATGAGTTGCATATACCAACCCCAAGATAACAATGTACAGCCAATATCAAATAAAGGAACTCACTGAGCATTTTCTTGAGTGCATCGAACGTGACATCATCGACTTTCTGGAAACAGAAACAAATACACTTAGTTACAGATAAACAATCGTATATTTAGCTACAACATACAGAAGTGTAATACACTGCAGCGTAGCACACAACATGACAATGCATTGCTTTATATCAAAATCACACTATACCAAGCATTACACCAAACCACATGAAATTTTCATCATACAGTACTTCATACCAAAATTTCATCATACATATGTAAACCACACCATAACCTAATGTACTACAACACACACAGTATACACCTCAAAATACATTGTAGTATACTACACGACACTAGTATACCATGCCATATCATTCATACTTCTGTGTACTATAATGCACCATTATATGTATGGCTAACCTCATCAGCTACCCTAAAAAAAAAAAAAAAAACTGACCAGACATGTCTTACATGAATAGAAATAAAAGAATCTACTTGCATAATGGTAACACTCACAAGTATCATACAAAGTCGAGGT